>NW_005367587.1:6562299-6584577 GCF_000412655.1 Myotis brandtii
TGCCAGCTTAGGCCCAATCCCCCGGGGAGCAGGCCTAAGCCAGCAGGTGGTCATTCCCCAAGGGGTCCCAGACTGCAAGAGGGCACAGGCCGTGCTGAGGGACCTCCTCCCTGCCCGAGTACACCAATTTTTGTACACTGGGCCTCTAGTATAGTATAAAGAAAGAACACTGGATTAGGAATCAGAAAACCTGAGTTCTAGTTTAGACTCAGCAACTAACTTGACTTGGCCCAAGACTCATCATCTTTCTGGGTCTCCACTTTCTTATTATTCTACTGAGAGCATATGACAAGTTGATGTCTTAGGCTCCTGTCAGAACTAACATTCTATGAGTCCAAGTTGTTGGAACCGATGGACTTATAAATCTACTGATTCATGTATATTATTGCAATATTATATTATAGGTATAAATTATAATATAAAACATTCATTGCCCATAGATGAAAAACAGTTGTTTTAGAAATAATTTTACATGCCAATGACATAAAATTGTTTTTTATAGGTACATTCCTCTCATTGAAAGGAGCTGTGCTAACATTCTCCTGTATGGATCGAACTGGTGGATTAATGCAACCACCATATGAAGTTTGGAGGGACCCAAACAACATAGATGAAAATGAAAAATCTTGGAGAAGGAAACTGGTCGTGAACTGCCCCTCTCTGTCACAAGAAACAGGAGATCATCAGTATACAATAATCTGCTCAGAAAAACAAGCCAAAGTTTTCTCACTGCCTTCTCAGACTTGCCTTTATGTTCATAACATCACCGAGACATCTTTTATACTGCAAGCAGATGTGGTGGTCATGTGTAACAGTGCCTGCTTGGCATGCTTTTGTGCCAATGGGCATATCATGATAATGAGGTACTTGCCTTCTTTATAAATTATCTGGTAATCACAACAGTGCCAACAAAGTGCAATTCTGAGAAGTATATGTGTAATCTGCAAGATGTTATCAAGAAGCAACCTGAGACCCTTGTTTCATTGTGTTTTTGAGTGTCTTATTGTTCTACAATTTGAGAAGAGTTTAGCTTTTTTATTTTTTGTCTTGGTTGGGTGTTTTGTTTTGCTAAAAATGCTTTGCATTGTGAATAAAAAATATATTTTAATTGACATTAAGGAATCTAAGGAAAGAGTGATTTTCCAGTCACTCACACATTCATTCAGCAAATATTTATTGAGTATATGTCATCTCCCAGAAGTTATACTAGGCACTGGAAATATAAAGATAAAGAAACTATAAGGAAAATAAGTGAACTGTTACTTTTACTGTGTTTCATAGTCCACATGAGAATTTTACATACAGAATTTAATTTGATCCTTTTAGCTTCTCTAGGACATAGAAAATACAGTATTATTTGCATCCACTATTGTACACATGTTAGTGAATTAACCTCTTCCCCACCACCAATTAATTTGACTGAATCTCTCATGGATGTCTGTTTAACTGGGTGTGTTTTGGACTCATGTCCAAAGGAGCTTAGTTACTTGAAATGCCATAACATACACTTTTTAATAATTGTTTTTATACTAAGTCTTTGAAATCCAGTATATAGTTTACACTTACAGAACATCTCAATCCAGACGAGCCACATATCAACTGCTCAATAGGCACTTGTGGCTAGTGGCTACCACCTTGGACAGCACACTGCTAGGACCTTATGGAAAGCTTATTCCAACAGCACATATTTCAGGTCTCATTTTATATGATAAGGTTTAAATTGTAATTACAAACTATTTTCAGATGGGAAATTAGTACTTTTTTTTCAAGGTGCTGGTTTTATAATCTGGAATAATTTAAAATCACTGTGCATATGGGAATTAGTAGGATGATTTCAAAGCTTGAGATATAATTACAAGTTTATTTTTCTCCAATTGGCATTTGAGGTGTGATTTACAAGCAATGAGATATTTCCTTCAGTAGTTTGTAAAATTGGCTCTAATAACAATATCCAGGGGAGATTGTTTAAAAAAATGGATTTAAGGGAAATCACTGGCTATAACATTAGGATAAGCATATAGCCTTTCAGTAAGACACTAGGAGATGAGTGGTATTCATCTGAATGTACAAATTCTCATCTGTTATGTATAACTTATTCTCATTCCCTTACAGCCCTGGCCATGCTTATATTTATTAATCATGCCTTCAGTGTAGTTATAGGTAATTTCCATTTCCTGTGTACTGAGGGAGTAAAGAAATGGAAAGCGAAGCCACTGCATTCCCAGGCACAGTGAACTGGATCCACTCCATGTCTCCATCAGTTCATAAACCTCCTCAAACTCGGGAGTTTTGCCCTAAAAGACCAAGTATGTAGTCAGGCACTTTCTAGCGGTAGTGTTTCTGTCATAACCAAAGATTATAACCATACTGTAGAAACCTGTGAAATGCTGCAAAAAGTATCCTGAAATTGCTGGCCACTTCACTTAATTTGATCTTCAAGGACATTTGCTAAGTACTAGATGGATTAAGATAGAAGAATTGTGCCCATGATTTTTTATGTATACGATTTTATGTCAAAGTCATTTTATTACCACTGAGACTTCAAGAGATTGAAAAGAAACAACCACAAAATAGAGGCATAAAAATTACTGTTTTTCTGTACAGCTTTTAAGAAATTAAAAGCTTCTAACAATTTGAATATAATGTGGATTTGCTTTTTTTCCCATGCAGCCTGCCTAGTCTTCGCCCAATGTTGGATGTTAATTATTTGCCACTGACAGACATGAGGATAGCACGGACATTTTGTTTCACTAATGAAGGACAGGCATTATACCTAGTCTCTCCTACTGAAATTCAGCGGTTAACGTACAGCCAAGAAATGTGTGATAATCTACAGGTAGGTCAGGCACAAAAAAAAATCATTGGAATGGTTGTAAAAAGAGAGAGAATGAGAGAAATGTCAAAAAACTAAAATACTGCCCAGGTCAGTGTGGCCTAGCTGGTTGGAGCATCTTCCTGTACACCAAAAGGTGGTGGGTTCAATTCCCTCAGGGCACATACCCAGGTTGTAGGTTTGATGCCCAGAGTGCATGCGTGAATGTGTGTGTGTGTGTGTGTGTGTGTAGGGGGGGAAGGGGGAAAGTGGCGCATAACTAGTTGATGCTTCTCTCTTTCTCCCCCCTCCCTTTTTCTCTTTTAAAAAATAATTTTTTTAAAAAAAAGCATTGTTTAAAAATAAAAAATAAAAGCTAAAATATTATTGGGCCAGACAATAAATATGCCTTTCCTAGAATATGTCTTGAATATTATGTTCATCACTGTGACCCTTACCAAGTGTGTTTCTAGGTATACACAGAAAAAGTAAGTAAGGGGGGGAAATGTGAAGATTATGCATATTAATGGTTAATTTTTAAATTTGGGGTGTTTTTTTGTGTTTTTTTTTGTTTTTTTTACCTTTGGAGAATGCTCTGAAAGATGATAAACTCTTCCTCCAGGATGGAGAATATGTCTGTACACACAAAAACTTTGCATACAATTCAGGGAGTTCATTGACCTTTCTTAAGGAAAACTTAATTTGGTTAACAGCCATACAAAAGAAACACATACTTATTCTGTGGGTTAGAATTGGGCATTTGTCCTTGATCATAGCAGCAAGCAGAGCCTAGAAACAGAATAAATATAAAAGCCTGTGTAACCTTGGGTAAGTACAAGTGGTCACAAAAATTTAAAAATATCTTAGAAATTTTATTGGCTCAATCCCCTTATTATACAAATAAGAAAACTAAAAGCCATTCATTATAACACAGAGTTTAAGAGTATAAGCTCTGAACCATTTAAGTGTATTTTGCCCACTTGCAAAACTGTGGGTATTTTACTTAGCCTACCAGTATGCTCTACCTTAGAGCATCATGTGATAATTAAGGAAGAATTGATATAAAGCACTGACCACAGTGCCTGAAATATAGAAATTTTTAAAATAAATAATGTTATTATCATTACTCAACAAATACTGAGTTGATCCTGTATGCCTGGTACTTGGCTAGGCTCTAAGAATATAATAATAAACAACATATAAGTCCCTACCTGCTAGAGTGGAAGGAGACAACAATACTCCGAGGAAATGCTGTCTATAGATGGCTGAGCCGGTACTGGGGAGACACGTAGAGGATGATGAAAAGAGTAAGTGGGCAGTTAAAAAAGCATGTGAAGGGTGAGTAGGAGTTACCCAGGGGAATGGCTGGCTGTGGGTGGAAAAGGTGATAATATTCTTGCCAGAGAGGCTTAGGAAACTGCCAACAAAGTTCAGAGTTGGGAAGTGAAAAGAGTGAAGGATGGTGCTGGAGATTTAGTCAAGAATAGAGCTTAGATCACCTTTAAGCTCCATCTATCCAAAGGGCATTTTCCCCAAGGGCAACAGGAAGTCATTTAAAAGATTTAGCAAAGTGTTTATTGAAACTAGTATTCTGTTGGCAGTATAGCAATTGGTTTTGAGGAATTAAGACTGAAGGTGGGGAGAGCAATTAGGAGGCTTTTAAAAAATAATTAAGGCCAAAAATAACAGTGGCTTGAAATGAGGCAGCCAGCAGTGAGGATGGAGAAAGTTAGCAGATTCAATAGCTAAGAAGTGTAATCGGTGGGATTGGAGGATTATTAGCTGTAGGAGTGAGGGACAGGAAGGAATTAACTATTCTTGGGTTTCTAGCTTGGGAAACTAAATAGATGGTATACTGCCAATTCCAAAGAGAAAGGATTAAGGAGGAGAGCTCAGGTCTGCTGAGTGGAGGTGAGGGAGATGAAGATGAAGTCATACAGCAAGCTCCTAGACAAACTGGCATTAGGTCACAGATCTGACTTGTGGTTGATGTCCCTTCCCCCATAGTGATAGTTCTCAAATTTTGATCTGCTTTAGAAAGACCTGGAGAGCAAGTGTAAAGTAGAGATAACCAGAGTGCATTTTTGTAGATTCTGACTGAGTGTGTGTGGAGTATTTCCAAGATTTTTCTCGTCACTGAAGCACACCAAAGTGAGAACAACTCACCTGTGCCTCACCACGCAGTAGCTGCCTATCTGACTCATTTAAATCATCTTAAGCCATTTCATAATTTTGTACTTGATATGAAAACAAATCAAACCTCTCTCCACATCCCACCACAGGCTTCCCATCTTATAGGCACTCATGCTTATTCGGAGAGGGACTAGGTCAGGCAGAGGCTACAGTAATTGAAAAAGATCAGAAGTCTAGATTAATAGTCATTGACCAAGTGAAATTAACCCTAGAGTGAACATACTATCTTCCCATGCTTTCTAATTGTAAAGGGAGTAAGAGCGCAGGAAAATGAAAAGTTTAGGATAGCGATTCCTAAAGAAGAAAAGGAAAAGAAGGAGAGGGAATGACAGAGACATGGCTGGGAGCAAAGCAAAATCATAGAAAAATATGGAAAGCAAACTGTCTTTTCATGATGTGCTCTCACAACCACAGTGTTATCTTTTGATCTATTAATTTATTTGTAGTTACTCCAATGCTTTTTCTTTGAATTTCATACAGGACATGCTAGGAGATTTGTTTACCCCCATAGAGACACCAGAAGCTCAGAACAGAGGTTTCCTAAAGGGACTGTTTGGTGGAAGTGGACAAACCTTTGACAGAGAAGAGCTCTGTGAGTAAACTCCTGATCCTAAAATTGTGTCACAAAATAGAAGATGCTTGTGTGTGTGTGTGTGTGTGTGTGTGTGTGTGTGTGTGTGTGTGTATAACTTAACATAATATATGACTTCAAATTCTAGACTGGATTATTTTGCTTCTATACCATGAAAATTATTTCTGTTTATCAAACCTGAATAAAGTTGACCACTTTATATTAGGAAATAGTTTAACAAAAATAGTACATGAAATTCATGCAAATAACGAGTAAGCTAATAGATGGGTCGTTTGCAAGTAGATCATGCCTGCATGGCAGGGTGAAGACATTCAGTTACTAATGCCTGTAAAAAAACATTTTTGAACCTGCCTGCCTTTAACCACTGTTAGGAAACAGTTTTTTTCTTCAGAACACAAGGTTTATCAACACTAAAGAGCAAATTACTTTAATATCTACCACTGAGACTCTGATGACCAGTAATAAAAAAAGAAGTAGATAGATACTAGGCAACATTTTTAGAAAGAAGTCAAGAATATATTTTCCTTGTACACTGCTAGTGGGAATGTAAATTTGTGCAGCCACTATGGAAAATGGTACAGATATTCCTTTAAAAAATTAAAAAATAGAGCTAGCTGCCATATGACCCAGCAATTCCACTCTGGGTATTTGTCCAAAGAAAACAAAAACACTAATTAAAAAACATAGATGTACCCCTATGTTCATTGCAGCATTATTTACAGTATCCAAATATGGAAGCAACCTAGGTGTTCATTGATAGATGAGTGGATAAAGAAGATATGGTGTGTGTATGTGTGTGTGTGTATATATATATATATAGGAATATTACTCAACCATAAAAAATAATGAAATATTGCCATTTATAACAATATGGATAAACCTAGAGGGTATTATGCTAAATGAAATAAGTTAGATGAGAAAGACAATACTGTGATTTCACTTATATGATTTTACTTATATGTGGAATCTAAAAAGCAAAACATATTAACAAACAAAACAAGAACAGACCCATGGATATAGAGAACAAGTTAATGGTTTCCAAAAGGGAGGAAGGTTACAAAAAGGGTGGGGAGAATAAGGTTTTCTAGAACATCTTATCATCATTTGATCTTGCAGATAAAAAATCTTTTACTAGTAAACTTTCACCTATGCAAAACATCTAGGTACTTCCATACAATGCAATATTTATTCTTCAGTCATAAAAAGGCATGAAATTTGATATATGCCACAACATGGATGAACCTTGAAAACATCATGCTAAGTTAAAGAAGGAAGATGAAAAAGGTCACATATTATATGATTTATTCCATTTATATAAAATGTCCAGAATGAGAAATCCATAGAGACAGAAAGTAGATTAGTAGTTGCCAGGCACTGGGGCAAGAAGTGACTGTTTAATGGTTATGGCGTTTCTTTTGGGGTAATGAAAATGTTCTAAAATTAGATAGTGGTGACAGTTGCACAACTCTGAATACACTAAAAACCACTGACTTATACACTTTAAAGGAAAAATTTTATGGTATGTGAATTATATCCCAATAAGGCTCTTATAGACCTACATTCCATTCCTAATGTTGCCTCTTTGGGAATGCTCACTAAATTTTTACCAGGCAGTTGTTTTTCAATTTTTAAAAATTACTTCATAAAATTAAATGAAACTGAGCTTTGTAAGTGATAGGTAAATGTTTAGTCTTTTATGAAGTAACAAAATTTCATCATATGTATATTAATGCCCATCATGCATATACTCCATTCTCTAATATTTACACACACACACAGAGAGAGAGAGAGAGAGAGAGAGATTTAAAAACAACTGAGACCTATAAAGGCTGATAGCAAGATAAACAGAGAACACTGGAATAAAGACTTGGGCCGAAATTTAAACAAAAGAACAGACCTGTGATTGGAACAGACACTAATGTGAGTTCACATATGTTGTGAACTCCCCAATTCAGCAACATCAAGAATGCAATTATCGTGCTTCCTGTCAGGATCAGAGTTCCCACACTGGGCTCCCCAGCACAGGGCTCCAGTAGCAGGAAGAAGAGTCCCCGTAACATCTGGCTATGAAGAGATGTGGGGATCGAATTTGGGAAGGACAGGAGGCTACTGGAGACTGTGGAGAACCTCAAGTTGCTTGTTACACAGACTCACTCACTCAAAAACTCATAAACTCTAATTTCCAGCACAGGAGCAGCACCTCGAAAAGCTCCGGGGCAGCAGGGAGGAACTAAATGGATAACTTCAGGGCAAGGCTGGAGGGGCAGGGCCAGAGCAGCTCTCCAGGGACAGAGCCTGGCAGGTGCCTTTGTTCCTTTGCGGAGCTCCCCTCCCAACCCGCCACCAGCGCAAGAGGGCACCACATCTGTGCTCCCCATTCACCAGATTAGCACTGTCCACCCGGCATGGTGATTCCCTGACACCCATCCCATTCAGCTCACCTGCCTGGCCCCAGCCTCTTCCAGTGGCTCCTCCACACAAGAGGCCCAACTTCCCCAAAATCTATCAAAGGTCCAAAAACCCAAACAAGCACAGCCGACTAGAAAAACTTTTCTAAAAATAACAAATAAAACACAAACTCATAGATACAGAGAACAAATTGGTAATGGCCAAAAGGGAAGGGTCTGGAGGGTTGGATGAAAAAGGTGAAGGGATTAAGAACACAAATGGCCAGTTATCATGCCAGTTGTCAAAACCATCATGGGGAGGTGAAGTACAGCACAGGGAATATAGTCAATAGCATGTTAATAACTATGTGTGGTGTAAGATGGGTACTAGACTTATTGGGGTGGTCACTCCATAAAGTATATAAATATATATGTCTAATCACTATGTTGTACCCCCTGAAACTAATGTAATATTGTATGTAAACTGTAATTTTAAAGTAACCAAAAAATGTGATTAGGCCATATTGTGTGGCATACACACACACACACACACACACACACACACACACACACACACACAAAGGGATGTGGCAACAATAGCTGTCACAGTCTCTTTGGTAGGCATTTTTCTTGGGTAAGTGCAATGATAGGGTCAAATATGTCTGTCTCTTACTGGAGAAGTGTGAAGTAGGACTTAATATAAGTACTTCGGTGATAAACTTGAATGCCACCATTTGAATTACTGACAAATGTTTTCTGTTGCTCTGGCTTGAATTCCCAGTTGGGGAAGCTGCAGCAGGAAAAGCATCCCGCAGCCTTGCCCAGCACATTCCTGGCCCGGGCAGCATAGAAGGGATGAAAGGCGCTGCAGGCGGGGTGATGGGAGAGCTGACCAGAGCAAGGATCGCACTGGACGAGAGGGGGCAGAGGCTAGGAGAGCTGGAGGAGAAAACTGCAGGCATGATGACCAGTGCGGAAGCATTTTCCAAACACGCACATGAGGTAACTAAGTAAATGTAGGCATCTTCACACAGTAATAACTTGAACTATGTAGGTCCAGCACAAGAAAGCTTAAGTAGAGATGCCACTCATTGTAAGTCATCCTGGATCCCACTACAGTCCCTCCAGTACTTGGGAGAAAAATCCTTTTTAAAAATGCTGTAATACATTGATACATTATCGTGGGATAACCTAGAAGAAAATCAGCCATTCGTTCTGATATGCTGTAGGTTGTGCATCTGCTGCTAACGTGGAGAGTCCAGGCTCCACACACTCCTTTTTGTCTCAATCACTGAAAATTATTTCTTGTCAGCCGAGTATTTATAGCTTGGTTTGTTTTCCTTAAAAAAACCTTTGTCATTATTTCACAAAGAAAGTTTTATAAGTTTTAAGATTTACTGAGATATTCATGATTAACTCAATATAAGCTTGCTTGCTTAACACTTTTTAAGATTTTTTTTTAACATCTCACAGTGACTATTTTTTCTTTGCAGTTAATGCTGAAATATAAGGATAAGAAATGGTACCAATTCTAAACTTCTAAAGAAGCTGTGACTGCTTTGAGAAACCATTATTCAGGGAAACCAAATTTAATTCCCAGCATCACTATTCAACTGCTAGAAGCCAGTTTCTTCTACAAAATGTCCATTACAGTCCATCTGAAGTTGTCATAAGAGAGACTTATCAGAGACACTGTACAACCGAAAGGCTGGAACCCTGGCTAGAATCCCAAGGTATGGCTGCATTTGCCGTTTCCCACGTGGAATGGAGCTATCGTCTTGGCATGTCATTTGCTAAGGATTTACATTTAGGAACTATGGGGAGTCCTCCTGATTTGAAAAAATCCTGTACAAACAAAAGCATTAATGCGCTTAATGAAAAAAATCTTTGCATGATAAATTAACATCTTAAGAGGAAAAGAAAAAAAGCATGTTGTGACAGAAGAAAAAAAGATTAATGGTAAACTATTTTTATAAATTGGGCCACATCCGGCAATTTTAAAAATCTGCATTAGAAGTTATCAGTGCATTTCTAGTACATTTACCATACAACTGAAAAGGAAGAGAAAACAAAACCAAAGTTTTCTTCTCATCCACAACTTTCATTAGACTAAAACATTACTGAATTCTGGTGGCAAGCGTCTGATTAACGTTCCTCTCGCTCCATAATATGATCATTCACAGTTCTTGGTCATAATCAAGTATTGCCAATACAGTAAATTATTTCTAACACAATTATTTCCATTTCTATCACTTTCAGAACAAGTTGCTATTTTTAGTCACAAACTATGCAGGGTTGGGACACCGCAAAGCATTTTTCAGCTGGTTTTGCTCTGCAGGGGAGCTGACTGATAGGTTTGGGAAACTAGACTGACTCTAGGAACAATGCAGTTAGCTTTGAGGACTGATTTCACACACTCTGGTTTCAGTTTCTAAAGTGGTATATTCTTAATGCTCCATTTGTATCCTTGTCTGCCAATTACACAGTATATTACTGTTCATACCCAGGGGTGTGGGGGGGGTCTTCAATCCAAAGGTGCTCTTGCAGCCGGACACTCACAGACCAAACTGGTCATTCTCTTCAGCATGATTCAGTAAAACCTCAGTTAATGTTTTGGGAAAGGAATTCTGATTTATTACATTTCTGATTAACAAGGGCTTTCATTAGAAAATAATTTTGGTTCAATACTTATTATTGAAAATCTTTATAAAATATAGTGGTGTTTTTGCTACCTTAGTCACCATTATGCACAACAGAAACACATAGAGAGTTTAATGATACAAAACCAATAATTCTGTCATTCATTAGACTAAATAATATAGAGGGTTAGTGTCAATAGATACCAAATACCTATTCCTTAATTAAAAATGTCTTCAACATGAAATAAAGACTATCCTTCACATGACAAAAGGCATCTATCATAACTCAACAGATGACAACTGGAGGGAAAACAAAACAAGCACACCCGCTGTCATTACTTAACATGAGTCTGGAAGTCAAAAGTCCCAGAAGTGAGTAAATGCAGATTCTAAAAAAAAAAATTAATGGGTTTGGCTTATTTAATTTTGATTAATCAAGATCTTACGAGATATACATTTGTGTTTTAAGAATTCTGCATTTTCCTGAAGTCAGGTTCTTTTAAGAGCCAAAAATAGTATTTCTTGGGTTTTTTAAAAAAGATTTTTTAAAATCTTTAGTGCATTTGAACTGGCACTTCCTTTAAATGTTATTAGTCATTTGAGAAGAGCCAAGATGATTGAAAGAGTCAGCTAATGTATGCCAGGATAGCGTTTCTCAGACTCCTTGAATTTGCCCGATATCTCATAAAAGCCTCTCCACAAAGCTCTCCAGATTCCTGTGAACAGTTAGGGTAACAAAACCTGACTTCAAAATGCAACACGATACATAAAATTATATAGTAAAAATGTTAAAGAAACTTGAGACCAGGATTTGGGAAACATTGGTAGTCAAGTTGCAGTGCACTATTTATACCATCTCGTTCAAGGACCCAGTTTTCTGAACAGATACTTTATCATTTCTATATTTTTTTTAAAAAACTTTAAAAACTACAATATTAGTTTATTTTAGGAACAATGAAATTCAGTCTAAAGTGGCATTAAGTACAGTAGCTCTGAAGTCCCCAATAAGATCTGATTTAACTTGGTCTAGCTCGGGTGTCTCAGCCATGGCACTGTTCACTGACTCTTCATTGTGGGGACTGTCCTTTGCACCTTAGGATGTTCAACAGCAGCCCTGGTCTCTGCCCACCAGATGCCAGTAGCAACCCCTGAGTAATAACAATCAAAAATGTCTCCAGCCATTGCCAAAATTGCTCCCAATTGAGAGCCACTGTTCTATACAAGGACAGGTTAAGTGTGAATATGTAATATATGTCTAGTATAAAATTAAACATCATAAGTGCACAGTGTCTTAACAAGATAAATTATTTTACCCAGAATTACATGTGTGGTTCATATGCAATAAAATCCTATTTTGGAGAGAGCTTATATGAATCAGTAAAAAAATAACAGTTACAGAATATTTTAAAGCCTACAGAGAAAATACCAAAAAAAGACAGCATAGCATTTCACAGTAGAAGTGCTTAAAACTCTGGCTTTAATGAATAGATAAAAAGTCTATAATTAGCACAATTGGAAGTAAACAGGTGCTTCTGAAATGCTTGAAAAGAACAGGTTCTTTTTAAATTAATCTTTCAATATTGTTTTTATAAACCCTCACATAATGTAAGGGTAACCTTATCCCACAAACTCCTGATTAGTGGAATACAAATTAATGAGGTTTTACTGTATCAAAATAATTTTTATAATGCAAAGAGATAGCAATAACAAGAATCTAATGTGGATGTGATTTTCTCTTTGAACATTTCTGTTGCACTCACCTTAGCACACGTGTGTGCATGCGCTCATGCGCACGCACACATACACACACACACACACACACACACACACACACACACACACACAGCGTCAGCATCAGCATCATTATCTTTGGCAAATGAGTACTATTGATCCATGTAATTCTTTATATCTCTCATAACTGTGTAAATGTCTTGCCTCTGTCTTAGAACATAAGAAAAATACTCCTGATAACTTGGACAATGATAGAGAAAATGACTCTGAGCCTTAGTTGTCATCAAAATTATATTCTATCTGCTAAGGTGGCATTGGAAAATAAGGCTTGCAAACCACAGCCTCTCCAAGTTGCCCTCCTGTCCCTCTGACTCCTTTCTTGTTATCCCAGGAGAAAATGGGCCTTTGCACTCCATTCATCATTGGGAACCTAGACGTGTTTGTTTTTCTGGTTCTAATAAGCAATAATTCTTATCATGAAATAATCCATTTATCCTGGAGTTTGGAGGGAAGGATAACTGATTTATCTTTTATTTTAATCTTCCACAAAAGCAGTACTACCGATTTTGCTTCCTACACGTCTCTGAGACCCAGATTTAGTGCCCCATTCACCATCAGGGTCGTTGTCTGACTAACTTTGGAAGGACAATGGCAGAACTGAATGAGATGTTTTCCGGTAATTCAGTCACAGACATTTTTCAAATCTTTTCTATAGCCTTTGAATGATGCTCAAGCTAATAAATCAGTATCCAGGTCTCTAGTCCTCAAAGATCTTACGGGGTTGATTAGAAGGGAACAAGTTTACTGCTGGGGTCCTTTTATGTGACCCATGTGACTAAAGGTACCATCTATCTGCTATCTGCATAAAGGAGGACCTCGACTTTGAAAAAGGAAAACATTGCTCTTTGAGATACTTGGTTATAAAATGTTTGGCAGAGGGAAAAGGAAGAGGGTCTAGAAAAGTAAACTAAAAATGTTCTCCTTGGTTTGGGATCATTGGGACAACCAGGAGCAAACCTGTGTGGTTACAGCTGCCTCTGTGGGAAGACAAGGTAACTTGACCACTTGTGTTCAGAAAGGGCAATGCCAGAGTAGTCAGACATTCCTATGCTCTTTGCATCTGGAGAGGAACATGAGGGCCTTCACAGCTTCCTCACCTCTGTTCTTTATAGCCTCAGCCTCATTTTTGACTAGATACTACGTCACATTCACACTGGCCCACGTGCTAGAAATACTTGCCAGTAAGTTGTGTATTTGGATGCCACCATCCCTGGGAGCTTGGATGTCACATAACAGGTTTAGTGTATATATTTGCAGACAACATAACCCTGAAAAGATGAAAGGCAGAATAGGTAAGGTCTGACTTGGGAAAAGAAGAGGAAGTGCCAATTGGGGTGGAGTGGGGAGGGACATGGAAGCCAGAGTGTAGGGAGTGATTCTTAACCTTGGCTGGACATAAGAATCACCTAAGGAGCTTTTAAAATTCCCAATTATATTGAAATCTCTCAGAGTGGGAACCAAACATCAGTATTTTTTAAAGCCCCCAGGTGGTTTCAATGTCCAGCCAAGGTTGACCACCACTGCTTCATGGCCAACTAAGGAAGACCCTTTTGTCTACCTTGGTTGGTTTCCAAGCCCCACTTCCAAGGGGCCAGGGAAGGCAAGATGTAGAAGATACGGTATTAGCTGGATTGATATTCATTTTGTGTCACAACCCAAAACAAATGTTTTGTGCAAATTTCTGACCAGCCAGTGCCCCATTAACTCTTAGCTCTTGTGATTTTCTCCTATGCGACTTGGCCAGTAATTATTCCCATTCAAACATCTAGGTTTTGATTACCTTATACCTGTGACATCACAAAACATCAGAAATATGAGAAAATCAACAGCATGTAAAGCTATGTGGAAAACTAATTCTCAATAGTTTCATAGTGGAAATGCTCAAAACAATCTTACTAAATCAGGTCCAAATTTATTACTCATTCATTGCTTGGAGGAGATATGGGTACCAGGTACCTGTACTGCTATAGGTATATTTTATTGGACTTGGGTTTAGCAAGAAGGGAGAACAACTCTTCCTTTTTTATTGTTAGCTCCGAGGGTCACTTGGATCCATTTTCTTAGTAACTGGACATGCATTTCAAGGGAGAAGAAGGCCTATAACTCACTATCTGGCCTCCAATGCCCTGAAAGAGTGCTTTCACCTCCAAAAAGGGAGAGTGCGCCTATCCAAGGCAACAATACTCTGTGAGAAAACTCACGAGACTTCTCTTCTCTCATACTGCTCCCCCGAGTACTGGCCCACCCTTCTCAGCTGCAAAGTCAGAGAATAAACTAGGTGATGGTTATGGACAAGTGTACACAGAATCAAAATCTCTAATAAACTATAATTTTTAGTACTTAATTATGTGATGTTTTATTCTAGGAAATAAGAAACAGATGATATCATTGATGTATCTTTCTTTCATCTTCAGAATTTTTGCATCTTTTCAGAAAATGACAAAATACTATTTTTCTGTTTCACTCAGCAATTGTGACTATACTTAAAATTCTTGTAGTCTGTAGAGATATCAATAAAATTGTATATGTTTGTACATAGATGCTCTCTTATGTTATGATGTGATGAACTACTAATGACTTTTGCCAAGACTAAATATGGACAGCGGTAAGACCCTCATTTGCAACACCGTGAACCATAGTTTTACAAGTATAATTATTTTTAAAAGGCAGGGAGATGGGTAGGGGAGCAATGTACATCATATATATTTAAACTAAAAAAAACAAAGGAACAAAACAAAATCCAAATTCCCTAAACTCCAAAAGGGTAGAAGCCATTTAAATTATCATCAAATTGGGAGATATGTAACTTTTTATTGGAAGATTTTGCAGATAATTTTTGAGGATGTTGACTGTTTTCACCTTTGGTGAACCCCAAGTTAAACCTTAGCTTGGTGGGAGTGCAGGGAATAAACTGAGGCTGAATGAGATGTACTTAGGGCATTCAAACCTTACTCCCTCACTTCCTTTAAAGCTCACTTTAAAAATAAGCTATTGTGAGCTTATACCACCACCTAGTGGTTATAATGAACATTCATTAACCCAGCACCTCCAAAAGTCCCCTAGAAAGAGTGCACACTCCTGCTCCTCTGGCTTTCATCTGCACAGTCAATGCCTCTTCAAGTACTTTCTTTATACTGTTACCTACACTGTGGCATTAGCCAGCCCATTATATTCCTCCAAAAGCTGTCTAATTATTTCAGGAAAAGTTTCCCATCACCACAATTTCCCTCCTACTTTTTGTCCCATATTAAAAAGAAGAAAACAAAAACAAGAAACTAACCCTAGGCTAAAAAGTGCTTTTTGATTAAAAGTACAAATATAAAGACAGACACAATAAAATCCAAATGCCCAAGTTTCCCTTCAATAATTTTCTTAAAGGATCCATTTACCACACTCACTCTCCACGTATCTACATTCAGTAGTTGGGGCGGGGCCCTGTGGTCCTCACTTGCTAACTCAGCCTCACCCAGGCAGGGGCTTCCTTGGGGTTCTCTATCATGCCCTGGCCCCTGAGTCAAACTGCTCAGCATCTTGATGTCATCGCTTTTTCATGAGAATTTTTTCTTTTAATATGTCATTTTTATAATCTTTTATCTTTGACTTTTGAACTTTGTTTTAAAGGCCTTTCCATCTACATAATAATAAACATTTTCTTACATCTTCTTCACTTTCATAGATTTATTTTTTATACCAGTCTTCTAATACATCTGGAATTTTGGTATAGGGATCTAGCTTGACCTTTTGACAAAAGGATAACATATCACTACACCTCTATTTTTGAATGACTCACCTTTTCACCACTAATTTGAAAGGACATTTTTACATAGACATACATATGTCTGTTTCCTAAATTCTCAAGTAATCCCTTTGTCTATTTCTGTCTCCTTATCAAACTGTTAATTATATCTTTACAATATGTCCTAATATGTGATAGATATCTTTGATCTTTTTCAAGTTTGATAGGTATTGATTTTTTTCTCTCTAGGTGCATTTTAGGATATTATTGATCTTTTAAAAAATCCCTGTTGAAACTTTGATTGAAATTATAGTAAATTTATAGGTTAATAATGATTTTTTTTCTGGCATCACTTCCTTTAGGATATCTTAACCCTTTTTTCACAACCATTTTCCTTTATGTTGATAATTTGCCTTCACAAAGTTTTTCAAGTTGCATGTCTAGAGTATTTCAAATGTCATCAGCATCAATATTTCCACAGACAGCTATTTCTTCTAAAACTCTAGTTCGATTTGAATTTCACTTATAGAGGCACCATTTTCCACTTCTCTGATGTACTTGCATCTTATTTAGCCAATTTTTTTCTTTTGCTTACCCATTTTTTGTAAAATGCCACAGATTTGACACTGGGAGACATGAGTCAATACTGCTGCATGCTTTATTGCCTGTGTGCAAAGTGAATGAGGAGTGTGTGGTTACTAATCATAGACAGACTTTGAAAGAAGTGAAGTAACTGGTAATTGATCATGATGCATGTACTAGTTTTCCACTAATGCAAACAAATTACTACAAACTTACTGGCTTAAAACGGTAATAACTGAGATGGTCACTAAGATGGCGACATAGGTCATTCCTAACTTCACTCCCTGTCACAAGAAGAACTAACAAACTGCTCATGAACAAGACACCACTGAAAAAAATCCTAGAAGACAGGGGTGCGACTGAAGGGTAAGAGGGGCAGCTACCCGCTAACCGCACTGCGGCTTCCCCAGGCTGGCACCGCCCACACTGAGAGGTCTCTCCCGAGCCTGAGGTTCCTCCAGGAGGACGAGAGAGCCCAGGGTGGACATCGAGCATGTGGGTCCTTCTTGGGAGAACCACCATGGTCTTGCATCATTACGATCTCTGTGGGATCTGCACATGGGAACCTGCTAGGCTTGTCCACTGGAAATCAGATTGTGACAGAAGGGGGTTGGGGCTCGGAACAACCAGAGCTCAGCTCTTGGCAGACCAAGGTCCTACCTACAAAGCCCAAGGAGCAGTCTCAACCAGAGGCTTTGCTGATCTGCACAGCCAAGAGAGTGGTGTAGTTTGACCAGGGAACTTAGTGGGGTACAGGTCTGCCTCACTCGGGACCTCAAATAAAGAGCCTTTCTGCCCCTGGAGACTGGTTTCCCCCCACCCCCACACACAAAGACACACTTTCCCCCAACCAGTCTGGGCAAGGGAGCTGAGTCATCCCACTGCTCAGTGTATATCCAGGCCCCACCCAGCCAGAAAGGCTGGCCAGAACACCTGGACACTGTGTAGCCTAGCAACACTGGAGCAGGCAGACCTCATGGTCTGCAGAGCAAAGGCAGTGGCACAGTTCTGCCAGGTGACTGGGGGCACAGGTCAGCTTGAATCAGGACCACAAAGAACTTTGCAGGCCTTGGGGCTGGTTGCCCCACTATGCTCAGGCAGGGGAACTGACTCATAGCCCCAACCCACTGATGAGTATGGCTCCTGGTTCTGCCCTACCTGCCCTACCAAAAGGCCTTCGTGGAACACCTGGGATGCTGCTTGCAGCCAGCTCTGTTGCTCCACCTGGGAGCTAATGCATAGCCTGCCCACTGCTAAGCATGGCTCCCAGCCCTGCCTGACAGGAAGTCTGGCCTTAATACCTGGAAAGCTATGTAGCCCAGAGAACAAACACAAGACCCCAAACACAGAGTCCTGGCAGCCATGGAGCCAGCTCTGTCACTCCACCTGGGCAGGGGAGCTAATGCTTAGCTTCACCCACTGCTGAGGGTGCTTCCATCCCCACCCACCCTGGAAGCCTGGCCTGAGCACCTAGGCCAGTGATGGCGAACCTTTTGAGCTCGGTGTGTCAGCATTTTGATAAAACCTAACTTAAATTTGGTGCCGTGTCACATATAGAAATTTTTTGATATTTGCAACCATAGTAAAACAAAGATTTATATTTTTGATATTTATTTTATATATTTAAATGCCATTTAACAAAGAAAAATCAACCAAAAAAATGAGTTCACGTGTCACCTCTGACATGCGTGTCATAGGTTCGCCATCACTGACCTAGGCGATGGTTTGGCATAGCAGCATTTAAGCAGAGAGCCCAGCCAGCACCTCTGCCCATCTAGCAGACAAATTGACAACTCTGTCTAGCCAGAGAGTTTGGTGCACAAATATGCTTAATTAGCTCCTCAAACAAGAGACGTGTTGGCCATGGCAACTGTCCTGCAAGCCCACCAGGGAAAACTAATCCATAACCCTGTCCACTGCTGAATACCACCTCCAACCCTGCTAACCAGGAAACCTAGCCAGAGCTCCTGGGAATCTCGCCCTGCAGCCCTGATTACAGCAGCACTTGAGTGAAGAGCCTGGCTGGTAGCTCTGCATTTGCAATGCTAACAGTGGCCCAGTCCGTCCTGGTCCATGCAGGTTTGCCTGATTTGATTCCCAAACAAGAGCTTTCCCAGCCTTGGGGCCTGTTTGGGGCACTATTCAGGCAGGTAAACTAATTCCTAGCCTCCTGCTATAATAGTCTTCACACACTCCAACCAGCCCCACCCCAACCAGGAACCTAACCAGAGCACATGAAAAACTGCACAGCACATCCTACAACCCTACAGTGGCACTTGAAAAGACAACTAGCCTGGGGCTATCTCCATCTTCAAAGTAAAACTGGTGGCCTCATCTGGCCAGAAAATTTAGTGCACAGTCAGCCGTGGGCAAACTACGGCCCTCGGGCCAGATCCGGCCCGTTTGAAATGAATAAAACTAAAAAAAAAAAAGACCGTACCCTTTTATGTAATGATGTTTACTTTGAATTTATATTAGTTCACACAAACACTCCATCCATGCTTTTGTTCCGGCCCTCCGGTCCAGTTTAAAAACCCATTGTGGCCCTCGAGTCAAAAAGTTTGCCCACCCCTGGTCTAGCCTGATTTGGGTCCTCAAATGATGAGCAGTGCAGATCTTAGGGCTCCTCTGCTGCCCTCAGAACAGGGAAGCTAATTCATAACCATGCCTACTGCTGAGTACAGTTCCCAGACCCAATCGTCCAGAGCAGGGGTGGGCAAACTTTTTGACTCAAGGGCCACAATGGGTTCTTAAACTGGACCGGAGGGCCGGAACAAAAGCATGGATGGAGTGTTTGTGTGAACTAATATAAATTCAAAGTAAACATCATTACATAAAAGGGTACGGTCTTTTTTTTTTTAGTTTTATTCATTTCAAACGGGCCGGAGCCGGCCCACGGGCCGTAGTTTGCCCACGGCTGGTCCAGAGGATCCAGGCAACCACGGAACCCATTCTACGGCCTTGCTGGAGCAGGGAACCAAGCCAGATGTTCTATCCAACTTTTCTCAGCCAGCAGCACCCCTCTCCAACGTCAGTGGCCTTTCCCCAAAATAGACCTTGATAGCAAACCCCACAAGCCCAATGACATTACCAGCTGACTCGTCCAGAACACCAGGCCAACAGACTGGTAAAGAACTATCTGGACCAAAGTAAACATGTGAAGTCTGGAAAAGGGAATTGCTTACTCAAATGCAGAGAAACCAACATACAAAATCAAGGATCACAAAAAAATCAGGTAAATAGAACACTACCAAAGGAAACTAATAAAGCTCCAATAACTGATCCTAAAGAAATGAAGAACACATAAAGAATTTAGAATAACCCTCTTTAAGAAGTTTAAACTACAAGAACACACAGACAACTGAACAAAATAAGGAAAACAATGTATGAACAAAATGAGTTTAACAAAGAAATAGAAACATTAAAAAATCCCACAGAACTACAAACAGAAATCCTAGAGCTGACAAATACAATGACTGTACTGAAGAATTCAACAGGGAGCTCCAACAACAGAGTCAACCACGCAAAAGAAAGAATCAGTTACCTGGAAGACAGGGCATTTGAAATTATCTAGTTAGAGGAGCAAAAAGAAAAAAGTGTGAAGAAAGCCTATGGGACTTAAGGGATACAATAAAAAAAACAACAAAACCCCCAACAATGTAAACATTGTGGGAATCCCAAGAGAAGAGAAAGGGACAGAAAGTATATATTTAAAGCAATATGACTGAAACCTTTCCAAACCTGGAAAGAGACATGAGCATCCACATCCAAAGAACCTCAAATAGGTTAACCTGAAATGGGCCACATTGAGACACATTATAATTAAATGGTCATAAGTCAACGATGAAGAAAGATTTTGAAAGTAGCAAGAGAATATACAAGTTACATACAAAGAAGCCCCCATGAGACTATGGACAGATTTCTCAATGGAAACTTTTCAGATCAGGAAAAAAATTGGATGATATATTCAAAATATTGTGTATGTGGGCCGGGGGCGGGGGACTTGTCAACCAAGAATTCTACAACTGGTAAAGCTGTCCTTCAGAAATAAAAAAGAGAGAAAGATTTTCCTGAACAAACAAAAGTTTGAGGGAGTTCATCACCACCAGACCTACCTTACAAAAGATGCTAATTGGGAGTTCTTTGAGTGGAAGCAAAAGGATGCCAATTAGTGTCATAAAAATATAAGAAGGTAGCATAAAAGTCAATGGAAATGGCAAATATGAATATATAGATATAGATAGATATAGATAGATATTCTAATATAGTAATGGAGGTAATCCATTTACAACTCTAGTTTAAAAATTAATATAATAAATGTAGAAACCATAACTACAATAATTTGTTAATGGATGTACAATATAAAAAATACATAAACTGTAACATCAATAACCTAAAATGTGAGGGGAAGGAGCAGTAAAAGTGTAAAGTTTAGGAATGTTACCTTAGTTCAGTTGTTATCAGTTTAAAATAGGGTATGATCATTTTGAGATATTTTATGTAAGTTTCATGGTAACGATAAGGGGAAAACCTGTAAGTAATTACACAAAACATGATAAAGAAGTCAAAGCATACTACACTCAGAATATATCAAAATACAAAAAATACAGCAGGATAAGAACTAAGGAACAGTGGATCCACAAAACAACCAGAAAACAATTAGCAATGACAATAATAATCTCTTACCTAACAAAAATTACTTTAATGTAAATGGTTTTAATTCTCCTATCAAAAACATAGAATGGCTGAAATGGATTAAAAAAAACAAGATCCAATTATATGCTGCCTACAAGATACTCACTTTAGCCTTAAAGAGACAGGCATAGGCTGAGAGTAAAAATATTTCAAGCAAATTGTAACCAATAAAAAGAAGGGGTAGCTATACTTATATCAGGCAAAATATACTCTAAAGTAAAAATGGTAAAAAGAGACAAAGAATAAAAAAGCTCAGTCCATCAAGAGGATATAACAATTGTGAACATTTATATACCCAACAGGGAAGCATCCTATCTAATAATAGACAAACATGGTAATTAACCATACCTCCACTACACTTCCCATTGGCTGATCAGGGTGATATGCAAATTAACTGCCAACCAAGATGGCGGCCGGCAGCCAGGCAACTGAAGCAAACAGGAGGCTTGCTTGCTCCAGTGATGGAGGAAGCCAAGGTTCCCCGCCTGCCGCTGCTGGCCTCTGAGCTGCACTCTAAGAAACAATGTTGCAATTATAGAAGCTAAACAAACCCAGAAACCTGCTTTCAGCCAGCTGGCCTCGGAGCTGGAGCCGCAACAAAGTTTCAATTACAGAAGGTAAATAAATCACAGAATTAAAAGAAAAAGAAAAAGAAAAAAAGGAGAGACTGGGAGCTTCAATTGCAGGCTTGGCCCACCTGAAAACAGCCATCAGCCCCTCATCCAGGCTTGCCAGGCACCCCAGTGAGGACCCCTACCCTAAAGGGGGTGCAGGTAGCCTGAAAATAGCCATCAGCCCTTCATCCAGGCTGGCCAGGAATCCCAGTGGGGACCCCCACCCTGAAGGGGGTG
>NW_005367587.1:6585017-6590589 GCF_000412655.1 Myotis brandtii
CCTGCTGGCAAGTGGACATCCCCCGAGGGCTGCCAGGCTACCAGAGGAATGTCTGATTGCCAGCTTAGGCCCAATCCCCTGGGGAGCAGGCCTCAGCCAGCAGATGGTCATCCCCCAAGGGGTCCCAGACTGCGAGAGGGCACAGGCCGGGCTGAGGGCCCCCCCCACTCCCCGAGTGCACAAATTCTTGTGCACCGGGTCTCTAGTCTATATATGAAAAACAAAAACTAACAGAATGGAAATGAGAAATAAAAAACAAACAAAATAACAGTTGGAGACTTTCATACCCCACTCTCAACAATGGATAGATTATTCAGACACAGAATCAATACGGAAACTACAGATTTGAATAATGCTATAGACCAAATGGACCAGACATATAGAGAACATTCTATCCAACAACAGAATACACATTCTTCTAAAGCACAAGAGGAACATCTTCTAGGACAGACCATAGGTTAGGCCACAAACAAGCCTTAGCAAATTCAAAAAGACTGAAATCATATTAAGTATCTTCTCTAACCATAAACTAGAAATCAATAACAGGAGAAAAACTGGAAAATTACCAAATACATTGAAATTAAACCACACTTTCTTGAACAGCCAATGGATCAAAGAAAAAATTAAAGGGGAAGTAAAAGAGTATATTGAGACAAACAAAAATAAAAACACTATGTATCAAAACTTATAGGATGCCATGAAAGCAGTGCTAGGAGGGAAGTTCATAGCAATAAATACCCACATTAAGAAACAAGAAAGATGTCAAATCATCAACTTAATTCCATAGCTCAAGAAAATGGAAAAATAACCCCAAAGTTAGCAAAACAAAGAAAATAACAAAAAATTAGAGAAGAAATGAAATAGAGAACAAGAAAACAATATAAAAGATAAGCAAAACTAAGAATTGTTCTTTAAAAAGATGAACAAAATTGACAAATCTTTAGCTACACTAACCAATGAAAAAAAGAGTACCCAAATCAACAAAATTGTAAATGAAAAGAAGGAACATTACAACTGATACGAGAGAAACACAAAGGATCATAAGAGGCTACTATGTACTATCAAGGGAACAACTAACTATACTCCAACAAACTGCTCAACCTAGTAGAAATGGAAAAATTATTAGAAACATACAACTTTCCAAGACTAACTCAAGAAGAAATAGAAAATTTGAACAGAGCAATTACTAGTAAGGATATTGAAGCAGTAATCAAAAACCTCCTTAAAAACAAAAGCCCAGGAACAGATGGCTTCACTGATGAATTTTACCAAACATTTACAGAAGAATTAACACCAGTCATTTCAAACTCTTCCCAAAAAAACCTAGAGGAGGACATACTCCCACGCTCATTTTATGAGGACAGCACTACACTGACACCAAAGCCAGAAAGGACACTACAAGAAAAAAACAATTATAGGCCAATATCCTGATGAAAATAGATGTAAAAAACATGATTAAAATACAAGCAAACCAAATTCAACTGCACATTAAAAGGATCATTCACCACAATTAAGTGGGATTTATCCCTGGAAAGCAAGAATGATTTAACATACGTAAATCAATAAATGTGATACATCACATTAACAGACTGAAAGATAAAAAGTCATGCCCGGTTGGTGTGGCTCAGTGGTTGAGTGTTGACCTATGAACCACGACATCACAGTTCGATTTCCGATCAGGATCAGGGCACATGTCCCGGTTTTGGCCTCAATCTTTAGTAGGGGGCGCACTGGAGGCAGCCAATCAATGATTCTCTCATCATTGATGTTTTTTGTTTTTTTAAATATATATATTTTATTGATTTTTTTACGGAGAGGAAGGAAGAGGAATAGAGAGTTAGAAACACTGATGAGAGAGAAACATCGATCAGCTGCCTCCTGCACACCCCCCACTGGGGATGTGCCCAAAACCAAGGTACATGCCCTTGATCAGAATCAAACCTGGGACCCTTCAGTCCGCAGGCCGACTCTCTTCTAACTGAGCCAAACCAGTTACGGCTCATCATTGATGTTTTAATCTCTCTCTCCCTCTACCTTCTTCTCTGAAATCAATAAAAATATTTTTTAAAGACAGATAAAAAGTCGTATCATCTGAACAGATACAGAAAAAGCATTTGACAAAATTTAATAATAAAAATTCTCAAATTAGGTATAGAAAGAACGTACCGCAACATAATCCATACCACATATTATAAGTCCACAGCTAACATCACAATCAATGGTGAAAGGTTGAAAGCTTTTCCTCTAAACTCAGCAATAAGAAAAGGTGCCCACTCTCACCACTCCTATTCAACATAGTACTAGGAGTCCTAGCCAGAGCAATCAGGAAAGAAAATGAAATAAAAAGCATCCAAATTGGAAATGGAGAAATAAAATGTATCTATTTGCAGATGACATAATTTTATGTTTAGGAAATCCTAGAGTCCACCAAAAAATTGTTAATACTAATCCACAAATTCGGTGAAGTTGCAGGATACAAAATTAACCAACAAGAATCATTAGTATGTCTATATGCCAACAATAAATTATCTGATAAAGAAAATGCTCCCTTATTCAATAGCATCAAAAAACAACTTAGGAATAAATTTAAGCAAGGAGGGGAAAGATCTCTACACTGAAAATTACAAAACACTTATGAAAGAAAAAAAAAAAAACACACACACACACACACACACACACACACACACACACACACACACAAATGGAAAGGTATCCTGTGTTCATGGATTTGAAGAATGAATACGGTTAAAATGTCCATGATACCTAGAGTCATCTATAGACTCAATGCAATCCTATCCAGTGGCATTTTTTCAGTAGTAGAAAAAACAATCCTATAATTTATATTGAACTACAAAAGACCCCAAATAGCCAAAGCAATCCTAAGAAGAAAAAAGCAGGAGGCATTACACTTTCTGACTTCAAGCTATCTTATAAAGCTCTAATAGTCAAAACAGCGTGATGTTAGCAGAAGAACAGATGTACAGACCAATGAAACAGAATCAAGAGCCCAGAAATAAACTCACACATACACAGTCAATTAATATTTGACAAGGGAGCCAAGGATATTCAACAGAGAAGAGACAGTCTTTTCAATAAATGGTGCTGGGAAACTTGGATATTCACATGCAACAGAATAAAACTAGACCCCTTTCTTACACCAGTCACAAAACTTAATCCAAAATAGATTAAAGACTTAAAAATCATACCTGAATTGTAACACTTCGAAAAAAACAGGGGAGAACCTGGCTGGAGAACCTAGCGAGAGAACATGGCAAGAGAACCTAGGCAGAACTTGGCTGGAGAACCTGGCTGGAGAACCTCGCTATGATGATCAACTGAACGCTGCCTCCGTGTCATTCCTTCTTCGCCGACTCAGTCCACACCTTTGGGAACCCCTGGACCTGCTGGGGCAGGACCCCAACATAGTCTCACTTTCTGTAAGTTCACTATTGGTGTGGAGAGGTGCCATGGATTTCTTGGCATTGATTTTATATCCTGCTACATTGCCAAATTCATTTATTGGGACTAGTGATTTTTTGATAGAGTCTTTGGGATTTTCTATGTGCAGTATCATGTCATCTGCAGGTGGGGACGGTTTTGCTTCATCTTTTCCAATTTGGATGCCTTTTATTTCTTCTTGTCTGATCTCAGCGGCTGGTACTTCCAGTGCTGTGTTGAGCAGGAGTGGTGGGAGGGGGCATCCCTGTCTTGTTCCTGTTTTGGGGGGGAATGGTTTTGGTTTTTGCCCATTGATTATGATGTTGGCTGTGGGTTTGTCATGTATGGCTTTTATTATGTTGGGTTTGTCATATATGGGTTTGTCATATATGGCTTTTATTGTGTTGGGGTGTGATCCTTCTATTCCTACCTTGCTGAGAGTTTTTGTCAGGAAGGGGTGTTGAATTTTGTCGGGGGCTTTTTCTGCATCGATTGATATGATTATGTGGTTTTTTTTCTCTCAATTTGTTTATGTGATGTATTACGTTTGTTGATTTGCGGATATTGTACCATCCTTGCATCCCTGGAAAAAAAAAAAAAAGAAAAAAACAGGGAAAAAGCTCCTTGACATTGGTGTTGGTAATGATATTTTAGATATGATATCTAAAACACAAGCAGCAAAATGAAAAATAAATAAGTGGGAATATATGACACTGAAAAGCTTCTGCACAGCAAAATAAACAATCAACATAATGAAAAATAACCTATGAAATGGGAAAGAAATTTTTGCAAACCTTATATCTGACAAGGAGTTAATATCCAAAATATAAAAAGAACTCATATATCTCAATAGCACAGCTCCCAAAACAAATTTTAAAAATGGGCATAAGATCTGGATAGAAATGTTTCCAAAGATATACAACTGGCCAACAGGCACATGAAAAGGTACTCTCCATCACTAATCATTATGGAAATGCAAATCAAAATCACAATATCACCTCACATCTGTTAGAACAGCTATTGTCAAAAAGACAAAAAAAAATAACAAGCGTAGGTGAGGATGTGGAGAAAAACAAATCCTTGTGCACTATTGATGGGGATGTAAATTGGTGCAGTCACTATAGTAAACAGTATGGAGATTCCTCAAAAAATTGAAAATTGAACTACCATATGATGCAGCATTTCCACTTCTGGGTAAATATCTGAAAGGAAAACACTTATGCAAGAGATAGCTGCATTCCCACGTTCACAGCAGCCTTATTGACAATAGCCCAGACATGTTAATGTCACAGGTGTCTGTCAGTGGGTAAAAATGCATAAAGAAATTTTGGAACATATATACAATAGAATATTCACAGCCATAAAGATGGAGGAGATCCTGCCACTTGCTACAACATGGATGTGCATTATCTTGCAACATGGATGGGCATTATGTTAAATGAAATAAGTCAGAGAAAGACAAATACTATATAGTCTAATCTTTAAAAAAAAAAAAAAACCCTGGCCATGTGCTCAATGGTTAGAATATCTGTCCACGCACTGAAGGGTCTCTGGTTCGATTCCCTATCAAAGGCACCTACCTGAGTTGTGGTTTGCTCCTCAACAGGGGAGCATGCAAAAGGCAACCAGTCAATGTGTCTCTCTTACATTAATGTTTCTCTCTCTCTCTCTGTCTCTCTCTCTCTCTTTCTCTCTCTTCCTCCCTCCTTCCCTCCTTCCTTGCCTCTCCCTCCCTCCCTTCCACTCTCTCTCTCTGATAAGACAAAGGGAAAATATATCCTCAGGTGAGGATTAAAAACAAAAATAGATCAGATTTGTGGTTACCCAAGGCAGGGGTGGGGAGTGGAGCATGGGGGAATTGAAGGAAGGTGGTCAAAAGGTACAAACTTCCTGCTATCTACTTATATAAAAACCATGGGTGGTGTTCATCACATCCATCCAGAACCTCCGTGACCAAGCGGAAGGAAGTCAGTCCTGCAGGGGTTGTCTTGGCAACGGCTGCACCCTCCCCCAAGCTGTTTCCCAGAGCTGTTTCTTGTAAGGGCGGGGTATGAGGCAGGAACCCGCCCTGGGAATGCAGAGGCATCTCTTTATAAAGTGTGCGGTGCCAGCACAGCCAAGGGTGAACCTGAGT
>NW_005367587.1:6591696-6608668 GCF_000412655.1 Myotis brandtii
TGTTGTTTTCATATCATGTTTTTGTTGTTTTCATATCATGTTTTTGTCGTTTTTATATCATGCCTCTGTTGTTGTTATATCCTTTTGTTACTGTTTATTAATAAATTTATATATTATTTTCATATACATTTTACTAATTTCCTTTAATCTCTCACACTTCTATTATAAAGGGCAAATAGCAATATTAAAATATCTCCGCTAATTAATTCCCTTTTTTAAAAAATATATTTTATTGATTTTTTACAGAGAGGAAGGGAGAAGGATAGAGAGTTAGAAACATCGATGAGAGAGAAACATCAATCAGCTGCCTCCTGCACACCTGCCACTGGGGATGTGCCCAAAACCAAGGAACATGCCCTTGACTGGAATCGATCCTGGGACCCTTGAGTCCGATGGCCGATGCTCTATCCACTGAGCCAAACCAGTTAGGGCAATTAATTCCCTTTTAATGTGCATGAATTTCGTGCACCAGGCTCCTAGTAAGATAAATAAGTACTAAGGATGTAATGTACAACATGATCACACTAATAAACATACTGGGTTGTATATTCAAAAGGTGCTAAGATAGCAAGTCCTAAAACTTCCCATTACAAGGAAAAAAAGTTTTTCTTTCTTTTTCATATCTATATGGGATGATGAATGTTAACTAAACTTATTGTGGTAATTATTTCACAATATATGTGAATCAAGCCATCATGCTGTACAACAAATTTATCCAGTGTTGTATGTCAATTATCTCTCATTAAAACTTGAAAACAAACAACATAAATGATCTTAACACTCTGGAGGTCAGCAATCTGATATGTTCTTATTAGGCTAAAATCAAGATGTGGACAGGGCTCTGCCCTTCTGGAGGACCTGGGGGAGTCCCCATTTCATTCCACTGCCTTTTCCAGTGTCTAGAGGCTGCCTGGATTCCTTGGCTCATGGCCCCTTCTTATATCTTTAAAGTTAGTAGTGCGGCATCTTCAAATCTTAATCTGACTCTGTCTGTAGTCACTTCTCCTCCTCTAACTCTGACCATCTGCCTCCTCTTATAAGGCCCCTTGTGTGTGCTTTCCTATACAATAAAAGGGTAACGTGCAAATTGACCCTAACAGCGGAACGACCAGTCGCTATGACGTGCACTGACCACCAGGGGGCAGATGATGCTCAACACAAGAGCTGCCCCTGGTGGTCAGTGTGCTCCCACAGGGGGAGCTCAGCTCAGCCACAAGCTGGGCTGATGGCTGTGAGTGCAGCAGCAGTGCCCGCCTCCTTGGCAGCACTAAGGATGTCTGACTGCCAGCTTAGGCCCGATCCCCCGAAGATCAGGCCTAAGCCAGCAGGGGGACATTCCCTGAGAGGCCCTGGAATGTGAGAGGGAGCAGGCTGGGCCGAGGGAACCCCTCTGCCCCTGAGTGCACGAATTTTCATGCACCAGGCCTCTAGTTTTAAATATATAAAAATATTTGTATTAATTTCAGAGAGGAAGGGAGAGAAATAGAAACATCAATGATGAGAGAGAATCACTGGTCAGCTGCCTCCTGCACGCCCCCAACTAGGGATTGAGCCCACAACCCAGGCATGTGCCCTGACCAGAAATCGAACTGTGACCTCCTGGTTCATAGGTTGACGCTCAACCACTGACCCATGCTGGCCGGGCAAGGCTCCTTGTGTTTGCATTGGAACCACCCAGGTAATCTCTCCATCTCAAGATCTCTCTATTAAATCACATCAGCAATGTCATTATACATATCAGTATGTAATACACCATGTTCACAGGTCTTAGGAATTAGAATGTGGACATCTGTTATTTACACAGTGATTTGTGTCTCAAAGAGCTCCCAATGAAGTTTGAACTTTTTGCAATTACTCAGTTACTATACCTTGGTAACTAAAATCTGAAATGTGTTGTTGGGGCACTAGTGTTATTTAAATAAACCATGATTACTGGAATTTGTGTATAACTGAATGATGCAAAGCAAGGGCTACTTGTTTTAAGTCCAGCTAATAGGTCAAAAGGATGAGAAGATGCATGTGATTGCCCTAGCTGGTTTGGCTCAGTGGATAGAGTGTTGGCCCATGGACTGAAAGGTCCCAGGTTCAATTCCAGTCAAGGGCACGTACTTCTGTTGCAGGCTTGATCCCTGGCCCACGTAAGGGTGCATGCAGGAGGCAAACAATTGACATATCTCTCGCACATCAATGTTTCTCTGTGTGTCTCTCCCCTTCCTTTCCATTCTCTCTAAAAAATAAATCAATGGAAAAATATCCTCAGGTAAGTGAGGATTAACCAAAAAATAAAGAAGATGCATGTGACTACACATGCAGGACCATGGCTGTAGAACATGAGGTGGAAGTGACCTATATGTCTGCACTCATATTTGAAGAACACTCATAAGTAAATAGATTGACCTTTCTCTTGGGCTGGATCTCAAGGCCACCAGAATACTGACAGCACGATAGCTTGTCTCTCTGAAAAATATGGTACAGGTGAATATGGAAACCTTAAGAAATAATGACAGAACTTCCCTCTTACCTCTTCTGCCTGATCCCCCTCCCCCCAAAAATACATGTCTGAGGCTCTTGTACACTAATATCCAATTACTGACAGTGTATCACACTTTGTTTATAAAGCAACTGTCTTTTTAAAAACTTCTGATTAATAAACATAAAAGAGCTCTTTTGAGTCAAACCAGTTTGGCTCAGTGGATAGAGCGTCAGCCTGCGGACTGAAAGGTCCCGGGTTCGATTCCGGTCAGGGGCATGTACCTTGGTTGCAGGCACATCCCCAGTAGGAGGTGTGCAGGAGGCAGCTGGTCGATGTTTCTCTCTCATCGATGTTTCTGGCTCTCTATCCCTCTCCCTTCCTCTCTGTAAAAAATCAATAAAATATATTTTTTTAAAAAGAGCTCTTTTGATAACTGATTGAGGACATAATTAACATTTCCTATGTTTATAGAGTTGAGTAAACTACAGAATAAGTCATAAATATGTAAACTACAGAATAATAAGTAAATATGGGACACTGGTTTCTGATACTCTTAGACCAAACACAATTTAAAACTGAATTACTGTTAGGAAGTTTCTCATAAATACATTTTATTTTAACATAAAATGGTCAGTTATACATCTCTGACTGGGATTATTAAAGTACAATCTTACAGGGTGGGGATTCTAACAATGCCACAAACACAGACACACACTAAGAGCTGACAAGAGGGTTTTTCCTGCTCTGGCCGTATTATATTAACCTGCAATACAGACATCTGCTCTTACTGGACAGGATATCTCTTCAAGAGGTAGAGCTTATTTTATACCTAAGTGCTGCAAACACATTCCCTGCATGAACTGAGGAGAAGAAAGGAAGGAAAAATAGCATTTTATGAAAATCCAATTCCTTGACTGCATCCATATCAAGTTTTACTACTTTATAAAATTTGTTATTAGCCAATGCTATTTAAAAATACTACTTGAGTAGTCTTAAATTGATATTGGAGAAAGGTCACACACAAGGCCTAACCCTGGTGGCATACGTGAAATCAGATCCTGATGTGCCTGTGGCTCCTGTTGGGAGTCTGAATCACAATTGTCTGAGTCCTGGAAAGGCTGGGAATACCCCTGAGGCAGCGGCTCCATCTTTCTCATGCTCCATCCAGACAGGTGAGGACCCAAAGTGCTAAGTGCATATTTCGAGCTTGTGTGCCGAACCTGTTTAGAGCCATAGTAAATGATAAGAGGCAATTTCACAGATACTCTTTGAGAGTGAATAGAGTCATTGAACTACAGAGAATAAACTCTCCTACACATTTTGAAACTCCCATATAGAATTACTGTCCTGAGTCCATCAGGACTTGAGGGTTTCTGTTTTCATGAAGCAGGTGAAAGGGTAATCTCTGTTCTTTCCAGGTACTGGTACCTGCACAGGCTTCCCTCTCAGGAGGCCTTAACCAGCTGTATGTTCACACATCAAAGTCCTTCAGCTCTCCCCAGCTGGCACCTATTTTCACTTTCACTTTCAGTTTCACAGAAAGCTTTAAGGCATTTTCCATTTCATGCTTGACAATCTGAGCAACCTAGGGGTGGGGGTGGGGGGATAAAAAAGAGGTCAACAAACTCTCTGCCTAATCAAAGAATGTTTCCCAGCCTACCCACCGAGATAACAGGCCAGCCTGGAGCTCTTCACCTGGTGCTTGGAAGTGACTTCGGAAGGGCCAGGCATCCCAAGTCTGCACTGACCAGCAGGAGCCTTGCCGGTTTCAGCTAGAATGTTCGGAGCTTTGAAACCCTCAGGACTAGACTCCAGATTCTCATCCCACTTCTCCCAGACAAAAACATCCCTGCGCCAGGAATTTCTTTAATGATAGGATGACACTGTGCACTCTTAGTTCTTTCTAAACCCTTAAGGACCCAACATTGATGTAGCCATCGGAGGGCTGGGGAAGAGTTCCAGAAACCTCATGCATCTTAGCCTGACCCATACAGCGCCTGAACGTTCAATAGAATGGAAAATGGAAAACACTGTAAAAATACCTGAAATACATCCTCTTCTGCCACTTCATACAAGAGTTCATCATGGAGTTGAAGGATGAAGAAGCCTCCTCTGATTGGGCGGAACATCCCTTGCAGTTTTCTCTTTGGTAACAATCCTACCCCATGGAAAAAAAGTAGCAAACTGATAAGTATGTCATTTTGCCATAGGATAATTTTTATTTTTTATTTTTTTAGAGATCTTGAGAAACTTTGGAAAATTTTAATTATGAGATTAAAACACATAAGATTTAGAACTATCAGGAAACTAATTACTTGCTGGCTGCTACCTAGCCCAACTATCAGGTAAACTAAATCCCCATCAACTTCTCCCCAGAAAGGAGGAGTCTAACAAAGAAGCCAGTAAATGAAGTTTGAAGAAATCTGTTCAAAACTCTGGTTTAATTTATTTCTCAGATACATCCTCTCCTTCCATGGAGTCCCCACTACAGCTTCTCTGAGTAAAAACACCAGAGCAGTATGGGGCCTGATTCCTGCTCCAGCAAAGTGATCTGGTGTTGTCATTAGGCGGTGTTTTCTAAGAAGGACACTTGCTGCTATATTTTTATGGCCAGAAGTGTCACTATAGTAGAACTGGTGCCTCCCCAATTGGACCCCATACTCTAGACAAGTAATTCTAAACCTCGGGTCCAAATGTGGACTTCAGAGTGTGTGTGAACTCCTTGGCAGTGGATGTAAGAGTCTATGTCTACATTTTTCTGGGGAGATGATCTATAAAACCCATGACTCCAAAAATGGTTATAAATCACATATACTAGACTTAACTACTATTTCCTAACCAGCTGGGCCTGGTGCTATAGATTATGCCCCTCTGATCACTAAAATAAGGTTCAACATTAATACCTTTAGAGCAACTGCCTTTGTTTGCCCTTATGTTTGCAGTCCTTCCTTTCTGCTATACAATTTCCTACTTACCCTTCAGGACAGCACAAGTAGCTTACCATATCCTTCAATACCCAGTGCTTCCCTCAGAGTTCATTAGCTGTCACTATCTGCAGCCCACGTTTCCCCACAGGTGGCTCTCAAAGGTAAGAGAATAAATGCAGATGAGGCCATGGCAGGCTGCCTCACACCAGGCTGCAGAGGCTGTGCATCTGTTTGCCAGTTTGGCTGACATCTGATGCGCCCCACTGGGCCCCACTTATCTCACAGCATTAGCTGTCCGGATGCTCTAGCTTTTCTGCTTTCTGATCACCATACCTTTGTCCTCTTCATTTCCCTTGGGTACTTGGCTTCTGACCCAGACTGCATGATCCTCCTGTTCCCTGTGTGGTCTGTTTCCTCAGGTTCGGCTCCCTTTGATCCCCTGACCTGCTACTACTTTTCACCCAGCACAATACCATGAAGTCATCCTCAGTTACATACCTACTTTGCCTCCCACTCATTCTAAAGGCTGTTAATGTCTACATCCTCACTTTGACACTGCATCACTCTGCTGTGGAGAGTTGTGCAAATATTTCAGTCAGGGCCCTATCTTCCCATCCTTTCCTTAAATTTTTAACATAGGTTGATAACCTTGATTTCTACACCCTTCAAAGCACATAGTACAGTGTTATTACCCAAATATTTCTCTCTCTCTCTCTCTCTCTCTCTCTGTATGTTTGCCAACATACATACTCACACACATAAAATGTTGAATGATCAGCTTTACATATTTTGGGGGGCATTGAAGACAATTAAACTAAAAAATCCTAATTTGATGGGCAAATAGGTTTTTTATATCTATGTATTTTTATATATAAGTGAACATATTTTTATATAACTGGCTGTATTATTCTCTATAATATATATGTTTCTTCTAAAAATAGCAAATTCCATCGTCAAGAACTGATCTATACCTTTTCTGCCCTATCTCAAGCAGTTTATTCTTCCCCTTTATGCCTGAAACCTTCTTAACTTCTTTCCAGGAAAATTTAAACATGGCTGCAGTCATAGTTTGATAATCTCAGTGACCGTGAAATGGTATTTAAAGCAGAAGGATGGACATGAGACAAAGAGAGAAGGGAAAGCTCTATGTACTTGTTAAAACAAGAAATAATCTATCCAAGCAATAAGGAGAGAACTTAGGGAAAATATTTTGAGAACAACAGTAAGAAAAGATGACAATATTGGCAAAGAAATATATGTGATAAGGAGGTGAGCTTAGTGTATATTCCCAGACTTTAGAGAACAAGGAAGGTCATGAGTAGGTAAAATCAACATGCTCTTCTGTTGTGCTCTGAGGACCACAGTGGATCGCCGAGACCCTTTCAAAGCATCTACAAAGTCAAAGTATTTTCTTAACAACATGCAGAGGTTATTTTCCCTTATTTTTTTTTCAGTGCTTACCACTTAATATGGAAATGACTAAATATACATTTTTATCGGAAGTCTCAGTAGTTTGGTTTTACACCAAGTAAATTCACCAACAGGAAACTTGGATGTAGTTCACTACCTTGATCTCTTTGTTTTTTTCCCCCTCATAATGTTTTTTTATTATTCATTGAGCATTAAGTAATACTAGATTATGAAATAATCAACATATACAATATCATAGATAGCATTATCTTTTAAAGAAACTTGAAAATGCAATTTAGTAGATATAACCCACATAAACAAAAGGTCTTTGGATTCTTAATAATTCTAAGAGTGTAAAGACAAATTGAGACCAAAATGTTGGAGAACTGCTGAGAAATAATATATAAAATACATCTCCTTTTCATTCCTGATGCAATAAATCTCACCATGCTATAGCAGGGCCTCACTTATGAACAAACCTGTTCTGTCACCTTGGAGCATAACCTCCCGATGACCATGGGATTTGAAGATTGACTGGAAGGTCTCTAATTGCTTCTGAATGTTAACTGTGGCTATTTTCACAATATCAGCCGCCGAACCTTGGACTGTTGTGTTGATAGCCTGACGCTCAGCCTATAAAAAACAATAACAGGCTCTCGTCAGACACACAACATGGTTTCATACCTGCTTTTAGCACCCAGATCAGTGCTTACATCTGCAACCAGACTGGAAATCTGGGCCAAGAAATCACCGATTAAGCAGCATCTAAGAACAATAACTGGAATGATCAGGGCTCCAGACTTTGGGCTGTCATCCTCATGATAAACAGAAGGTCAGACTGCTTCTGTTTAGAAATATTCAACAGTCAGGAACCAAAAACTGTACCACACTTAGAATATACTTAGTAGCTCAAATTTATTTTATAAATATATATCATCAATGTTACAATGTTACAGCTGTTCTAAAGTTCACTCTAAAGAACCTATATTTCAAAATAACTCATATTAATCCTAAATAGACATAAGTAGAATGTCATTCTTTGTGATGTGAGTTGGAATGTTCCAAGTACATCCCCCATATCCGGGGCCTCTTGGTTGTATGTAGTTTGCCCCTGGCAGGTCTGCAGCCCTTGGGTATGAAACAGAGCTTTTTATGGGCTGCTAGGATAATACTTAGGTGTTAGAGCAAATGCAGATCTTAGCTCCCTAGGTGTTAAGTTAGAATGCCCTTAAATGATTGCTGCCATGAGCACTTGGCAGGCAGCCATAGCTGCTAAAAGTGATTATCCTGGGGCAGTAGGGATGAGGTCTGGGTTAATATCCAAAGTATAACCTATCCATGAATATAGTTCCTGTTGTCCCCAAAGTTCTCAGTAAATGAAAAGAGTCTCCTCGCAGGAGGGGTCTATGTAACTTGAGAGGTGTTCTCCAGTTCCCTGTCTCCTGGGTACACTTAACTCCTAGCGCATTAAATACCTGCTAAAGAGACAGACTTTTAAAAAAAATTTAACTTTTCTTTTGCCAAATGTTGATGAATCCACCGTAAACTCAATCGGTTGTCACTGTTTAAAGAGTGACTGAATTTCAGCGTCCTAGTGACCCCTCCCCTGGTTGAAACTTCAGGTGGTGTGCTGTGTTATTGTTACTACTTGCTGCTTTTCTCTGTGAAGTTACACAGGCCCGCCCATTGCCATGTAATTTAAAGTGTTTTTCATGCTAAAAAGATGGCCTTGACTTGTTTTGGCCAATGAACTGTGAGTAATACTGACGTGCAGCGCAAGTAAGAAGGTTTGAAAACTATCCAACATTGTCACTGAAAGGCCTGTCCCAGAGAGGGATTCTTCCTTTATTCTGGATTCCAGAGTGAAGAACATATGGAGCAGAACCACAGTCAACCCAGAGCCAAACTATAATGTGAATTTAAAATAAAACTGCTTATTATATAAGTCACTGAAATTTTGGGGTTGTATTCACTGACATATGCAAGGAAAACTATGACTAAAATATATACTTCACTCTCATGGTATTGTACTTCCTTGATTCTCTTTCAAAATAAGAAAAGTTAGCAATCTTAGCTTTGTGTCCCACAAACCAAGTCCCTTTATGACCAGGGCTTTTCATAGGCATAAAAAAAATACAGGTTTCTGATCATGGGAGATCAGGTCATTAGAACCAACCATCTGACTGATAACAACTGGAAAAGCTGAAATGACTTTTTTTTTGCAGATAATAACTGTGTAGATAGAATATCTAAAAGTATCTATAGATAAATTATTAGAACTAATATGTGATACTTGCAACGTTTCTAGACAAAAGAACAACAATAAAAACAATTATATGTCTTTGTGTGAGCAGCCACACATTAGGAAATGTAAAAAAGGAAGGAAAAGAATAATTTAAAAAAAGATGCCATTTGCAACAGCATTAAGACTTTTCAAATACCTAGCTGTAAATCTAATAAGAAACATATACAATCTCTTCCCCAAAACTACACAATGTTATTGAGAGACTTTAACAAGACTTAAAGACCTAAATAAATGAACAAATAGATCATGTTCATGGGTTGAAAACTCAAATTTATAAATATGCCCATGTCCATATTAATCCCATCTTCATTTATGAATCAAGGCAGTCAAAAAAAAAAAACCCAAAACAACTCAACAGGATTCTGTGTTTATGTGGAAATTTACAAGCTGCTTCTACAATTTATATGGAAATGCAAAGAATCAAGAATAGGCAAATATTTGAGGAAGAAAAGAACAAGGTAAGAAAACTTTGCCATATATCAAGACACCTTACAAAGCAGCATATCTAAGGCAGTGTGGCACTGTCCTAAAGGATGAGCAAATACAACAGACCAAAATAATGTGTACAGAAACAGAAACATCCATATTATTTGATTTGTGGCAGAAGTGGCACCACAGAGCAGTGGGGGGAAAGCTGTCTTTTCAATAATTTGGGACAATTGTATATCAATGGGGGAGGTAGGGGACCCTGACCCTCAATCTCTAATAACATGAAAATCAATTGCTGGTTGATTGTAGATATAAATGTAAAAGGCAAAACAAAAATTTCTAGAGAATATTTTCTTGATGTTGGGGTAGAGAAAGCTTTCTTCAACAGATCAAGGAAATCACTACAATAATATAAAAGACTGATAAAATAGAAAGATCTGAACTAAAATAGAAGCTTAAATGCTCAGATATATAGAATGCTTTTATGAATCCTAATGACTTCAGGAAGAGATTTTATTCATAATTTGAACAAATATCATCGATAAATCTTTGTACTGATGTTAATGACTGATGTTAATCTCAGAAGGCATTGGCAATCTGGTGTGATATGACAAATTAGCATACGGTATGTAAAACAAAGAACAAATAGTAAATGTAAGAATTAAGTTTATTTATAACATTACCAAAGCTAATAAATAACTAGCTTACTGAAAGATCTTTAAATGAAGTATTATAAACATGAGCTGACATTTACAGTAGCCTCCCAAAGACTGGCAGGTGCCATTACTTCAGAAACCCTTAATGGAACACAAGACCCAATTAATATATTAGTGATCCTTCTAAGGGACATTAGCAGCAGTTGTCTTTGTTGAAAAGTATATGTCAATGAGCGGGAAGGTGAGGGTGGGTAGGTGGGGAGAGATTAACCAAAGAATTTATATCCATATATGCACAACCCATGAACACAGACAATAGTGTGGTGAAGGCCTGGGGGTGGGGGGTATGGAGGGAGTCATTGAGGGATAGAAGGGGGACATCGGTAATACTTCCAACAATAAAGATAAATTAAAAACAAAAGTATATGTCACTGAAATTTTAAGTTAAAAATCCAGAGAATTTCAACATACGTGAGCTTTATGATAAGGATTGTTGTCTTTGATTCCTGGTAAATATCTACGCCTTCCCAAAATGGTCTGAACAAACCCATCTCTTTTACAATTCTTCACTGTCTCTTTCATGAAATGATTAATCCCTACAAAGGAAAAAAAAAGAAATGAGTACAATTAAAGTCATTCTTAATTTCATTCAATAGTTTCAATATAAAGAAATATACCAAAAGTATAGAGACTATGCTTATCTAACTTTATTCATATATGCAATCTCTGCTTTCTCATAGCTCTGCTCATCCTGAGTAATAAATACTAATGTCTCCCAATTGAAATTCCTCGTTTGAAGATTTCTGTTGTGTGGCTGACCCAGGAGAAACATTTGAGGAAAGTGAGTGACAGGAAGAAGAGAAAACCCTGCCCTGCCAAGTACGGCTGTTGGTGATATGTGACCACTAGCATGAAAGTTCAGAAAGCAATCAGGTTCTTAGCCTTTTCTCCTTAGGAATTACTGTGATTTTGTTGAGTGAAGAGCAAATAAAAGGATGAGATTTAAGAAAGCTCTACAATTTCTCTTACCTGACTCTGTAGGAGGCCTTCTAATATTTAGAGATTGAAAGAACTACTTTAAAAAACACACAATGAAAACGAACAAACAAAAAACAATGAGCCAGGCTGGGCATGGCTCAGTGGCTGAGCATCAACCTATGAACCAGGTGGTCACAGTTCGATTCGGGTCAGGGCATATGCCTGGGTTGCAGCTGGATCCTCAGGGTAGGGTGTGCAAGAGGCAGCCAATCAATGATTCTCTCTCATCATTGATGTTTCTATTTCTCTCTCCCTCTCCCTTCTTCTCTGAAATCAATAAAAATATATTTAAAAATAAATAAATAAATAAAAACAATAATGAATTCCGAGATATAATCTATATACAGTAAACAGCACTCATTTCAGGTGAATGATCTATAATAATAAAAGCATAATATGTTAATTAAACTGGACAGCTGAACAACCTTCCGGATGTCATTCCAGACATCCATCCGGATGAAGCCACAGCAGCCGGGGCCGAGGCAGAGGCAGTTGGGGCAAACAGGCAGGCAGGCGAGCAGTTAGGGGCAAACAGGCAGGCAGGCGAGCAGTTAGGAGCATCAGGCAGGCAGGCGAGGGGTTAGGGGCGATCAGGCAGGCATGCAGAGTGGTTAGGGGCAATCAGGCAGGCAGGTGAGCAGTTAGGAACCAGCGGTCCTGGATTGCGAAAGGGATGTCTGACTGCTGGTTTAGGCCTGATCCCACATGCACTCAGGAGTGGGGGGGTCACTCAGCCCAGATTGTGAGAGAGCGCAGGCCAGGCTGAGGGACCCCACCGGTGCACAATCAAGGCCAGGGAGGAACGTGGGAGGTTGGCCAGCCCGGGAGGGACCACAGGAGGGCTCCAGGGTGTGTCTGACGTGTCTCGCTCAGTCCCAATCAGCCAGACCCCAGTAGCAAGCTAACTTACTGGTCGGAGTGTCTGCCTCCTGGTGGTCAGTGCAGGTCATAGCGACTGGTCAACTGATCGACTGTCTTCCCTCTAATGGTCAGTGCACATTAATGTGAGCAGTTGAGCGGCCTTAGCATATCATTAGCATATCACGCTTTGATTGGTTGAAAGGCCAACAGGACGACCAGACACTTAGCATATTAGGCTTTTATTATATAAGATATTATAGTTTTTATGTTCTTGAAAATCATAAAAGATTGAATTATACTGTATGTTCTCATTTGTGTCTGCCTTCTTTTGCTAAGTAGTATTACATCACAGAGATATACCAAAATCTGTTTATTTATAGTCATGTTGATAGGCATTTGGACTGTTCCCAATCTTGGGATGTTATGAATAAAACTACTATAACGTTCATGTTCAAGTCCACATGCTAACCTGACAAGCTCAGGGAAGGCCTGCATGGCAGTCTTGCAAACTCAGAGACCTAAAGTAACCACAAAGGATGGTCTGAAAGTAACTTTAACTAAAAGCAGTTACGTCCTAGGCTGGTATCTTCACTGACAAGGTCAAACTTTACCTTAAATGAGCCTATCTGTCTTTTTGCATCTATGATAACAAATCCTGGAAATGTCTGGATAACTTGTAACTTCCCTTTTTCCAGACCCCTTGGGGCACAACCTAATGTGTCTGGGCACCAGGGCAGATACCAGAAATTCCTTCATTGTATTGTTATCAGGTTTAATTATTGACTGTTAAGTATCCTGCACCCACCTAAGTATGTACCTATCATTTTACTTTTTATCCAATCCCAGAGGTCCCCCCCACCCTGCCTTTGTTTTCTCCCACCTCTCTAATCACCAGTGGATTTCATGTAACCCACCTACATCACCTCCTTTGATTGCAATGTATAAAAATAGATGAAAAACTGCCACTCTCTGGAGCATTATCCTAATCCAGTGAGATACTGCTTCCTGACAATTGTTGACAGTTTGGCTCAAATAAACTCACAAAGATTCTTTACCGGTTTGAATGTTTTTACATTAACAAGTCTTTGGACATATGTTTTCATTTTTCTTGGGCAAATGTTCAATAGTGGAATTGCAGGATCAAATGGCTTAGTCTATGTTTAACTTTGTATGAAAGAGCCATACTAATTTCCAAAGTGGTTATACCATTTCACAACTCTAACAGCAATGTTAAAGAGATATAATGTTTCTAATTTAAGTCATTTTTCTTGTGTTTTTTAAAAAATATGTTTTTATTGATTTCAGAGAGGAAGGGAGAGGGAGAGATAGAAATATCAATAATGAGAGAGAATCATTGATCGGCTGCCTCCTGCACGCACACCCACTGGGGAGAGAGCCTGCAACTGGGGCATGTGCTCTCAACCAGAATTGAACCCGGGACCCTTCAGTCCCCAGACCTATGCTCAATTCACTGAGCCAAACCAGTCAGGGCTCTTGTTGTTTTTGTAATAGCATCTCTTTGTGGTTTTAATTTTCTTTTCCCTGATGACTAACAAATGATAACATTTGATATGGTCATTCATCTATCTTCTTTTGTGAAGTGTCTGTTCAAATCTTTGACCTTTATTTTATTGGATTATTTGCCTTCTTAGCATCTTTATATATAAAAGCCCAGCGACTGTTATGGCAGAACAACCAGAATGACCAGACTGACCGGTGGCTATGACGTGCTCTGCAGGAGCCAACCAGCCTCATCCGGGCCTCGATTGGCTCCCCCAACCCCCGGCCGGCCTGGCCCCTGATCAGCCCTCAACACCCCAATCAGGGGCGGGGCTGGCTGCCAACTGCCCATGGCACCTCCCTCTGGGCGGCCTCCACCCCGATCGGCCCCCAACACCCCTATATCACTACGTGGCTCCCTGGTGCATGTACATTTAGTGCAAGCACAAGAAAATAATTATCAGTCCCTTCTGACCCTGACCAGAGTCTCCAGAGGGCTCTGCTAATACTGCAGCCAAGGTGTGGAATTCTCCCTCCATGGCCTGCAGCCCCAGGAGACCTTCCAAGTTAGCCAAAAAGGTGACCTAAGCATTAACGGGATGGCGGCCCTTTGCTGAGGAATGTAGAGAGGCTGGGTGGGGATTTTGTGAAATTGCAGTGCCTTGCAGATTAGGTGAGCTTTCAATCTCTCTTTAAATGGGGCAGCGAAGAAGACCGGCAAGCTGCCAGGAGCAACAGCAAAGGGTAGGCACATTAAAAAACAGAAAACCTTTTAAACAAACAGACATGATGATCATATTGGGAAACTGAGAGTAGAACCCCGGGAAGAATGCAAAAATCCTTAAAGGGTCATCATCCATCTTGATATACGTTTGAAAACAACACATAAACAACTTCATCTCATGGCACGTGAAATGCAAAACAGTTCTGTTGTGGGTTTTCTTTTGGCCATCCTTAAAGTATAATTAGATCCAGCTGGAGGAAAGCTATAGCTTCCAGCATTAGACCCCCCGCTGGCCCTGCCCCCAATCGGCCCCCATCAGGTTGGGGCAGACGGACCCCACCCATGCACGAATTTGTGCACTGGGCCTCTAGTTGTGTTATAAGAGTTCTTAAATATTCTGGATGTAAATCCTTTGTCAGATAATAGGAGCTGTAAATATTTTCTCTCAGTCTGTGGTTTGCCTTTACATTTCCTTAATGGTGTCTTTATCAGTATTTATCTTTTCTTAAAAAATATTTTTATTGATTTCAGAGAGTAGGGGAGAGGGAGAGAGATAGAAACATCAATGATGAGAGAGAATAATAGACTGGCTGCCTCCTGCACACCCCATACTGGGGATCGAGCCCACAAATTGGGGCATGTGCCCCGACTGGGAATCAAACCATGACCCCTGGTTCATAGGTCAATGCTCAACCACTGAGCTACACCAGTTGGGCTATCAGTATTTATCTTTTATGACTCAGTGTTGTTATTATCTAAGACATCTTTGCCTATCTCAATGTCACAAAGCTTTTCTCCCCTGTTTCTTCTGGAAGATTTATAGTTTTATAGTTTTAGCCTTTACTTTTAAGATTATGCTCCATATCAAGTTAATTTTTTAATATAATGTGAAAAAAAGTCAAAGTTCACTTTTTTCCCCATACTGGTATCTAGTTTTCCTAGATACCAGTGGTTGACAAGACTATTTTTCTTCCAATGAATTACCATGGTAACTTAGTTGAAAATCAACTTGCCACATATGTAATAGGTCTATTTCTGGGCTCTTTATTGTGACACATTGTTCTCTACGTCTACTCTTATGCCTACCTTAATTATTGTAGTTTTATAATAAATTTCAAAATCACTGGACATTGTACTTCTCCAAAAAATGTTATTCCAGTCCCTTTGAATTTCCATATAAATTTAGAGTCAGCTTATCTAATTCTGTACAAGAGTCTAATGAAATTTTCATTGACATTGCACTGAATTGTCATCATAACAATATTTTGCCTTCTAATAAACTCACATGGTAAACCTCCCATTTATTTAAGTATTCTTCAGTTTCTCTCAGGATTGCTTTGAAGTTTTCAATAAAATATTGAAATTATTAAATTTAGCCTAAGTACTTCATGTGTTCTGATGTTATTATAAACTAGTGACCCAGTACACAGATTTGTGAACACTGAAAGGAAATTAATTAGAAGGAATATGTTAATATTGCTATTCACCCTTTCTCTATAATAGAAGTGTCAACCAAATTCATGATCGACAATGACAGATCGAAACACATGCATGTGATTGGTGCCAGCAAGAGCTTTATATGTATCGCACATGCACGAGTCAACTTAGCCTTTTATAGATATATAATAAACTTGCTTAATTAGACCTGCCTTCTGATTTAGCTAAACTTTTTCCAGCCCAGTGAAGCACCCCAACTCCTCTTTCAGGTAACTGTCAGCAACACAGCAGTAAATATCAACACAAAACAGATTATTATTGTAGATCACACAGGGAGAACAAAGGGTAAAATATTTAACTCTAGCAGTGTTTGACTATATTCTGCACAGTGAGAAAACCTGAAGTCATTTTCAAGTTCCACCATTTCTTACTTCTTTTCAGTCGGCTCAAGTTTCTAAACTTTCTAAATCTCCGTTGTCTTGCTAATGAAAAGAAAATACAGTGGGGCTTTGACTTACGAGTGTCCCGACTAACGAGTTTTTTTGAGATATCAGCTGTCTCTCGGCCGATTTTTTGCATTGAGTTGATAGAGTAATTTGAGTTAACAAGCTCCTTAACGAGCTCCTTAACGAGTTCGGTCTCAGAACGAATTAAACTCATAAGTCAAGGCCCCACTGTAGGATTCTACCAAGTCTAAGATCTACCTACTCCAGGACTTCTGTGAGGATCAAATGAGATGAGGCACAGGGAAACGCTTCATGGACATTTGGTTAAAATGTAAAATGTTTGCACCTGGCTATAAAGCAAGTCGAGTTCTTGGGCTGAAGAAACTCCAAGGAGGCTAGTTGCTAGGGAAAGGAAGCTGGGTGTTGCTACGAGACACCATTACCTGGGCGTCCACAGTGACCATTTCAAGCTGGGCTGGGCTATGAGCCGAATTTTGCGCCCTGGGCTCTTGGCAGCATTGGCTGTGATTTGGTGGGGTGTCACTCCGGGGAGGTGGCGGGGCCTGTGTCCCACTTGTGGGAAGCCAAGTGTTGGTTTGTCAGCACCAGGTCTGTAGTGCCGGCTAGTGTGTGTCACGGCAGCTTCTGCATTGAGCGTCTGCCCCCTGGTGGTCAGTGTGCATCAGAGCTATTGGTCGGACAGACACTTAGCCATATATATATATACTAGAGGCCCGGTGCACAAAAATTTGTGCACTCGGGGGGG
>NW_005367587.1:6609858-6614388 GCF_000412655.1 Myotis brandtii
TTCAGCTGCCTGGCTGCCGGCCGCCATCTTGGTTGGCAGTTAATTTGCATATCGCCCTGATTAGCCAATGGGAAGCATGTCGGAGGTATGGTTAATTACCATGTTTGTCTATTATTAGATAGGATATATATACATACATATATATATATATATATATATATATATCTTTATTTTTTATTTATATAGTAATTGTTTATTACTAGTAGAAATATAACTGATTTTTAGAACTTGACTTTGTATGGTGGGAGCTTGCTAAATTTAGATATTTCTTTTAGTAGTTGTTTTTGTAAAATTCATATGATTTTTGATGTACAAAATCATGTCATGTGTAAATAAAGATTTCTTTTGGAGGACTGGGGACAAAGTTGATTACAAAGAAGCATAAAAGAACTTTCTGGGGTGATGGTTCTATATCTTGGTTGTGGTATAGATTATATGACTGTGTGCGTTTGTCAAAATTCATAGAACTATACACCTAAAAAGGGTGAATTTTATTCTATCTACATTATACCTCAATAAACTGCCAAAAGAAAATTTAAAATAGTGATACTCAAGTTGCTCTATAACAACAATTGTTCTCTCACAGATTGTGGTACATTTACCAATGGCTTACTGTTTCATGTTAAAGCCATCTAAACCTAAAGCACAGGATAAGTCCAAGATTGTATGAGATATTCACAATGACACGGTAGCATATACATTTGCTGCATTCCGCTATTCCATTTCCATCCCTACTTTTATGGAAAAAAAAAGCACATCTTAGTAAATAATTATAATAAGGTTAATGCTATATCATTAACATGTCTGATGAAAACCTCCAATTAATGTTAATAAAAATTCTGTAATGCAAAATTTTAAAATGAATATAATATGGAAAGACAGTTGAAAAGAATAGCACCTAGAAGGTAACACTCAAGGCTTCTTTACCGGTGTATCTGGATTTGAAGGAGTCAATGTAGCAAGCAGCATCATTTTCTTTAATGCCCATCTGCTCTCCCAAAGACTTAGCTCCCATTCCATAAATGATTCCATAGCAAATCTGAAAGGAGGGCAGCACACTCAGTAAGTAAATGAAAGGTCATAACTACATAAAATGCAAATATAAAGAGTTCATTAAGATTGAAATTTGATAAGTGTTTTATTTCATAGTGAGTCAGAGAAATGATTAGATCTGTTTTGGTGGGTTAGATCCATAAAAGCTAAACATCTTTTCTGTCTTTTAGCAGTACTGTTTTTTTGGAGACGGAAAGAAACAAAGGGAGGGATTGAACATGAATGTTGTGTGTTTTAAGAAAGTAATCCTAGTGACTTATTTATTTTTATTGATGAGAGAGAGAGAGAGAGAGAGAGAGAGAGAGAGAGAGAGAGAGATTAGTTGCTTCCTGCACGATCCCCAATTGGGGATCGAACCTGCAACCTGAGCGTGTGCCCTGGTCGGGAATAGAACCCGCCACCTTCTGGTGTACAAGATGATGCTTCAACCAACTGAGTCACATTGGCCAGGCTAATCCTATGATTTAAAAGGGAAGATTTATTTCTGATTCTTTCTCATTTATCCAGTCTTCAGAGCAGCTTTCTACTCCTTTTAACTCCTCAAAACCTCATTAACTTCTGCTTAAAGAAGTGCCTAGGAGTAGGAAAGAAAAGCGTATAAACACTCCTATCCCCACCTTTAGATAGCACTAAAAGAGCCTGCTAATAGGAAGACTTATTGGAAATAAATATCCTTTTCACCTCACAGCCACCTGAAATCCCACAACTGCAGAATTCATTTGAGTTAAACAAAAAGTAATGAAATTTTGGGCATAATGAAGGAAAATGATCTAAATAGGTCAATAAATAAACTGATTTAATAATAAGTATTGCATGGGTCCAAATCCTAGTTCCAGCATTTAAAAGATATATTATCTTGCACAAGCTACAGAAACCTTTAGCATCTTGATTTCTTCATTCATAAGATGAAGACAGTAGTAATACCTATATCATAGGATTGTTAGGATTAAATCAGTTATAAGTGTTTAGAAAACTGCATGCCATAAAGCAAGTTCTATATACATGTTAAGTAAACATGTATATAGAACTTGCTTTAAAAGGTAACTTACAAAAATTTTAAAAGGTAACTTGCAAAAAATGAGTATTAGAATGCCAGCCTGGCCAGTGTGGTTCAGTGGTTAAGCATCAACATATGAACCAGGTCACAGTTTGATTGCAGTCAGGGCACATGCCAGGGTTGCAGGGTTGGTCCCCAGCAGGGGGTGTGCAAGAGGCAGCCAATCAATGATTTTCTCTCATCATTGATGTTTTTATCTCTCTCCCCTTCTTCCTTTCTCTCTTTGAAAACAATAAATACATATTAGTAAAAAAAGACTTCCAAAATACTTTTAATGTGATAAGACAGCTAATGGTATTTTTGCTTTTTCCTTTTTTTGAATACATTGAGACAATTTTTTTCCTTTTTTGTTTTCCTTTTTGATCTTTCTATACTTTATTTTGTTGTGATGCCGATTTTTTTTCCTTTTTTAAACTCAGATATTACTTAGTGTTAAGATCTCAGAGATCTAACAAAACAAAAAAAACCCTCAAGAATTAGATGGTTCAGTGCATAGTAATTTAGGAAAATTGGTATAGCATAAACACTATTAAATCATGCAAGAACTTATTAAACAGAGACCACTATCATTAGGAGAAAGATGTTTAGGTTACAAAGTCAGAATGTCTAAATTCTGGCATTTTGAACTTATCCTGGCTCTACCATTTATAGCTATAAGACCTTAAGCAAATTACTCACTTTCTGTGTCTCAGTTTCCTCCTATATAAAATGAAGATAAAAATAATACCTATTTCATGGATTTATTTTGAGGATTAAATATTAGCATATTACCTATTTTACCTGGGGTTTGATTCTTGCTAAATGCAGGACCCCAAAGGAGATTAAATAGAGAAGACAAAGCTGGCTTTCTAAGTCATGGGAGAAACAGTGTTGGTGCTAAACCAGTGGTTCTCAACCTTGGCTGCACATTAGAATTACCTGGGAATCTTTAAAATCCTGATTTCTGGGCCTCATCCTCCAGAAATTCTGTTTGTTACTAATGTTGTGGCCTCACCCCATAACAAAGAAACAGAATTTCCGGAGGACGAGGCCCAGAAATCAGGATTTTAAAAAGATTCCCAGGTGACTCTAATGTGCAGCCAAGGTTGAGAACAGACAGTGGTGAGAGGAAGTGCTTCATGCCCAATGAGCCAGTCAAGAATTACAGCTGTGAGTATCCTAGTAAATGTAAAACTAGTAAAGCAGGATCTTAGAGGTGGGAGTGGCATGCCTTTACCTCAGCCATCAACCCTATTTTCTTGAAAATGGCATCAGATTTCCCACAGGTCATGTGGTAAGGAAGTATTGGTGTTAACCCAGGCCAGGAAAGGGTGTAAATGTGGCCTTTGATGGTCTTTGTGCCTGACATCATTCAGGAGTAGAAACTATGTGGGCCCACTTGAAAGGTCCAAGGGAGTATGAAGTTCACAGGTGGATTAGCTAACCAATGGCCTCAAAAAACTAAAAAGCTATCAGTTATCTATACTAATAAAAGCCTAAGTGGTGTCTCGCCCTCGCATCATCACAAGATGGCCACACCAACATCGTCACAAGATGGTTGCCACAAGATGACTAGCAGGGGAGGGCAGTTGTGGGCGATCGGGCCAGCAGGGGAGAGCAGCTGGGGGTGATCGGGCCAGCAGGGGAGGGCTGTTGGGGGTGACTGGGCCTGCAGGGGAGGACAGTTAGGGGCAATCTGGCTGGCAGGGGAGGGCAGTTGGGGGCGATCGGGCAGCAGGGGAAGGCAGTTGGGGGTGATCGGGCCGGCAGGGGTGCGGTTAGTGGGTGATCAGGCTGGCAGGCAGAAGCAGTTAGGGGCAATCAGGCAGGCAGGCAGGCTAGCGATTGGGAGCCAGCAGTCCCGGAATGTGAGAGGGATGTCGGACTGCGGGATCGGGCCTAAATTGGCAGTCGGACATCCCCAGAGGGGTCCCAGATTGGAGAGGGTGCAGACTAGGCTGAGGGACACCGGGCCTCTAGTTAATTATAATCCACAGTTCAGCAATATTTATTTTTTTAACAAACATTTAGAGAGCATCCTATCTAATAAAAGAGTAATATGCAAATTAACCATCACTCCCTCACAAAGATGGTGGCGGCCACAGAGCTGGAGCGAGCAGGAGGCTGGGGTTGCCCTGGCGATGGAGAAAGCCAAGCTTCCCACCTGCCCTGGCTGGCCCTGAGCTCCGCTCAAGGCTACAAAATTTCAATTATAGAAGATAAATAAATCCCAGATCCTTCTTCCAGCCGGACCAAGGCTACAAAGTTTCAATTATAGAAGTTTAAACAAATCCCAGATACCTGCTTCTAGCCCGGGGGCGTGGCCAGCCTGAAAACGGCCCTCAGCCCTTCACCCAGGCTGGCCAGGCACCCCAGCGGGATCCCCCAACCCTGAAGGGGCTGTGGCCAGCCTGCAAACAGCCATCAGCCCCTCACCCAGG
>NW_005367587.1:6614636-6622180 GCF_000412655.1 Myotis brandtii
GCTCAATGCAGGAGCTGCCCCCTGGTGGTCAGTGTGCTCCCACAGGGGGAGCTCTGCTCAGCCACAAGCCAGGCTGATGGCTGCCAGCACAGCGGTGGTGGTGGGAACCTCTCCCGCCTCCTCAGCAGCGCTAAGGATGTCTGACTGCAGCTTAGGCCTGCCCCCGTTGGCAAGTGGACATCCCCCGAGGGCTCCCGGGCTGCCAGAGGGATGTCTGACTGCCAGCTTAGGCCCGATTCCCCATGGAGCAGGTCTAAGCCAGCAGGTGAACATCCCCCGAGGGGTACCAGACTGCAAGAGGGCACAGGCTGGGCTGAGGGACCCCCTCCCCTGAGTGCACAAATTTTTGTGCACTGGGCCTCTAGTCTTTTTATAAAAAGCACCGTGGCTCAATGATATGTGAAAATAGATGAAAGTATGGATGCTTGCAGACTACAAAGAGATTTTTTAAATACATACACACACACAACCACCACCACCACCACCACCACCACCACCACCACTAATGCAAATGGCTATTCTGACACTAAATTGCCTCAATGTAAGTCTGATTCTTTTTATTGACTCTACGAAGGCAAGTACAATGAATACCATGAGAGAGACTCAGATAAATGTAGTTTGAAAGATGCAAAGAAGAAATCAGTCTTCAACTGCAAATGATGGAGATATATTTTTGAATCATTAAAATTCACACTGATATTAAGCATATTCACTAAGATTACCTGCTTTGCTTGCTGCCTCAGATCTTCCCCTACAGACTCTGGCTCAGTCATCTTCCATTCTGCTGCAATACTCCTGAAAACATCAGCTCCAGTGTTTAATACTTGAATGAGACGATTATCATGGGATAAATGAGCCAAGACCCTCAGTTCAAGTTGAGAGTAATCAGCAGCTAATATTACACCACCTGAAGTAGAAATAATTTTAGAAAAGCTGAAACAAAGGCAAATCCATGTTTTATATAATTGAGAAGGTTGACAGAAATTTAGTTCTAACATAGAACCATGAGATCATGTATCCAAAAATTAAAAACTTGCTCTTAATATGATGCAATTCAGTTCTGTAACTTAGATCATTTTTTTCATTTAGCTTTAAAGTATACATAACATGCATAAAGCTACCCCTGACCTCTGCTCCTTAACCACTGTGGCAGTGCTTCCCTCAGTGTTCCCACAGCACCTGACGCATCATCTAAAGTGGTTCTTTCATGCCTCACCCACTAGCACTGACCTTTAGGGATAAGAGACTTAATTTTCCTTTGCATTCTATAGAAAACTTTGCACAGTTCCTGGCACATAATAGACTCTTAAACGGTTGTTGAATGAATGAGTGAATGAATGAATGAATGAATGAACGAACAAACAAACTCGTTTCCAATGTGTGCACATTTTAAGTGGGCTGGAGAGAAATGTGTGCTCCACTTGGATAATAAAAAAAAAAAACATTCAGCCCTGTCCTGTGTTTCTCAGTGGTTATCAGACCTCACACTGAAGGGTCTCGAGTTCAATTCCCAGTCAAGGGCATGTACTGGGTTGTGGGGTTTGCTTCCTGTTCCCAGTCGGGGCCCATGCAGGAGGCAACCAGTCTATGTATCTCTCTCACATTGATGTTTCTCTCTCTCTTTCTCTCTCCCCCAACCTCCTTCCACTCTCTCTGGGAAGCAATGGAAAAAATATCCTCAGGGGAGGATTGAAAACAAAATAAAACAAAAACAAAGACATGCAATTGAAAAAAATCAAGTGGTTGATATGTGAAGAAAAGTTTTTTAAATTATTCAGATAATTTACCTATGGATTAGAAATGAGTGGATTAGATATGCATGGCAAAACCAAAAGAAAAAAAAAAGCAGGTTCGAAGAAAAAGTAGGAAAAATATTTGACTAATATTAAAAAGAACTCATTGCCATATAAAAAAGGTGCTATAAATGAAGAACAGGACAAAACATAAGCAAGCAGTTCATAAAAATAAGAATAAAAGAAACTTAAACATGTTAAAGAAAGCTCAACTTCATTCACAATAACAGAAATGCATATTTGTCTACAGCAAGAAACAATTTTCCTCTATGTATATTGCAAAAGTCTAGAAGTTGGAGAGCACACTGTGGTAAGGCTGAGAAAAAAAATACTCATAGATTGTTATTAGGAAGTAAATGGTAACTTACTTCCATTATATTAGATGGCAATTTGACAATACCTATCAAAACTAAACAAGTTTTGCCCTAGCCGGTTTTGCTCAGTGGATAGAGCCATAAACATGAGAAACCTGGACAACATATGTGAAATAACTATGTTCAGGTGTTGGACAGCAGGCAATTCAGACTACAGTCCCTGAGATGGGGGAAGAAGGGAGGGGGGTGAGTTATGCAACTGTCTCAGGTTCCCAGAATGCATTGCAGGGAAGGAGAGAGGAAGCAGAGCACTATGGTCTCTCTGAGCTGAGAAAGCAGAGACTGCTTAAAGCAAAAACAACTACGTAGCAGAACTGATAATAGTCATAATGATTAAATCAATTACAAGAAAAGGGAAATAAAAAAATTCCTTACATTCTGGATGATGTGGTATAAAATTATTTAAAGATAGTTTGTGATGTGAGGCATATTATAAACTCTAAAATATCTAGGACATGTAATTGATAAACTTAGAGAAAATAAAACAGAATAAAAATAGTCATTGAGTGGCAGAAATTTCCAGACTGAATTCATATATATTTAAATTAATTAAAAATTTTAAAACAGAAGCAGTATAAAATAGTTGCATTAAAAAATTTTATTATTTAGGTAAGAATAAATTGATGGATGAACAGATAAATAAAATGAAGTTTACACATACAATGGAATATTATTTAGCCTTAAAAAGAAGGGAAATTCTAACACTTGCTACAACATGGATGAACCTTGAAGAAATCATGTGGAGTGAAATAAGCCAGGTACACAAGAACAAATACAGTATGACTCTACTTACATGAGGTACTAGAGTAGTCAAATTCATAGAGAGAGAATTGTAGTTACCAAGGGCTGGGAAGTAGAAGAGAGAGAGTTAGTGTTTAATGGGCACAGAATTACATTTGGGGATGATGAAAAAGTTCTAGAGATGGGGGTGGTAATGATTGCACAAGGCAAACCTACGTAATGCCACAGAACTGAATACTACTTAAAAATGGTTACAATCGTAAAATGGTGTTAATTCATATTTAAAAAGCAAAAGTGAAATTTGCCAAGCAGGTAATGCTATCATAGAATTGAATTCACTCTTAGAATATATGTTTCTGACAGAATCCAAATAAATTCATATAGTTAACTGCACTGACCCAGACCTGCCAACCTGCAAAACATAAAAGGGCAAATGTATATACCAACAGTAGGGATTATCTGGGAGTTAGATCATGACTTCCAAATGTTTTAATGACAAAAGGTTTATGGCTAGAGTACTGAGGAGAGGTCAGGCAGGAGGACAGCCTTGGGGTTATAACCCATGTAAGAGTAAGCAGCAGTCTGGAGAAAAGAAGAAACAAAATGCAAAGCAAGTCAGAAAGAGAGACAAAAAAAAGTGTGCCTTAGTGGTCAAGGGAGGAGAGAGACTGAGGAAAATGAGGGCAGATTACCAGTGACAAATGCTGTACAGAAGTCAAAGAGGATGAGGACTAAAATATTCATGGGATTTTCCAAAAAGGGTTACAATGACCTTGGAAAACATGGTTTAAGCAGGCTGCTGCCAATGACCATACACCACACAAGTTTCCCACAGAGCAGGTCATGAGGACAATGATAACTGATTGTTACACACCTGGCAACACAAAGGGGAAAAGCAGGCTATGCAGAGGAAAGATGGAAGTATGAATGCATCCTTCTGAGTCTTAGTCATAATGCAGGCTTTATCAGTGTTCTGAAAAATATCCCTACAGTAATGAGAAGCTCAAAAACTGTCAGCATCCTACCTGGGAAAGGCACAAAGGCGTGCCGCATGCTGACCGAAAACGGCATCCCTCTGTCTGAGCTTCTCTCCTCCGTCTGTGCCTGGTGCACGGAGTTCAGACCACAGCCCTTCTTAGTTCCTCTTCTGTCAAGCAAACAACATCATCAGCTGAACATGAAGTAGACTCAAATATGTGAAAAGGCCTGATTTTTCAGTAAAGTTAATGTTTCCATCTAAGAAATTTAAAAACCTTACTATTTGAAACTCACTTTAAAGCTTAACGAAGATTATAGACTTTTTTTTTTTGCAAACATTCAATTAAGTAGGAAGTAAAACATTTCTGTAAAAGCCTTTCCCACAAACTACTTCTGAGATAATTCATTGACATTTAGCTCACCTCAGCAAATCTCTTTGACCAGATCTAACATACATTATCTATGCTTTTTCTTCCCTTTGTGTGTAAGTGAGGAGGGCAAGAGGGGATATTCCTGACTTTGCTAAACTCTTCCTTTTAGTATTTGACTTAAATAATCATATCCTGGCACAGGTCTTTAGCATTTCACCATCAACTAGCTTCTTCTTTTTCTTTTTTTTATAGCAAAGGTGGAAATTTATTGAAGAACAAGTACAGACTCCCACGTGGGAAGGGGGCAAGAGTCCCCTCAACTAGCTTCTTTATAGACAGACTCAGGGTTTGGAATGGATAGTGTCTAGAATAGAAATGTATATAGCTAAAACAGAAATTTCAACTATTTTCATTATTTTGTCCACTAGGCTATTTTCAAGCCATTCATACTCACAAAAATATATTAACGCAAAAACAAAAAAACATAATGTCTACCTGCTCATGGGAAGTAGGCCTTTGCCTAGGGCTTGGGAAGGTGGGCTTTCTCCTACTAGTGTTGGCATTTGGATCTCAAAATCTCTTGGCACACTCTGAATATTTGGTTCTGTAAATGTTATTCGTCCTAAAATCAAATAGAATAAAGATATAAAATTAGGGGGGGGGAATATAACATTTATCTTAATTGTAATTGCATTTCTGAATTAGCTTAAAAATGTATGCTCTATTATTGCTAAAATAAAATAAATTTATATTTAAATAAAATATTTTTCATTATGTTTATGTGCCTAACAATGATAAAATAAGTACAAGATAAATTCCAACATAAGTGAATATATGAATCAGCTATAATACAATGTTTTACATTAACCTAGCTCTCTAGAAAACAAGCCTATGATAAGAAGTAATTTGATAAATTGAACTATTCCTATGCTAAAATGAGTATCAGATGTCAGCACTATAAAATGTTAGCAGTTACATTTTTGAGTAAGACTAATCAAATGGATCCTAGGCTAAAGGACTGTCAGCACCTTTAAAAGCCAGGAATGCTCAAGATACAGGGAAGAGGATTTGGAGCTAAAGAGCAACCTGAGTGCTGAAGAGGGACAACTGGGCCAGAGGAGTTAGCTTATGCGGGAGATGGAGTAGCAGGGAGAGGTAGAACGTCCCTTTCTAGACCTCACCTGGCTGATTTTCCTCCTCATCATCACTCATCAAAAGGATCAATGCTAACATGGACATAGCTGAAGACTAGAATCAGGTAGTTAATGAGTTTTCTTAAGAAACAGAAAGCAATTTGTTTAAATGTTTATAGACTTTATTTTCCCCAAAATATTTTACATTTTATTTGTTTACTTCTTGGTTGAATTTCTCTAGAACACATAAGCATTGTTCAAAAGAAGTTTCCCTGGCTGGTGTTGTTCAGTTGATTGGAGCATCATCCTGTACACAGAAAGGTCAAGGGTTTGATTCCAGTCAGGGCACATACCCAGGTTTGCGGGTCCACCACTGGTTAGGGTGCATATGGGAGGCAACCAATGTCTCTCTTTCTCTCTCTCCCTCTCCCTCTCTCTCTAAAAATCAATAACACAGCCTCAGATGAGGATTTTTTTTTTTTAAACAGAGTCTTAAAAAAAGTTTGGGTAACTGATTTTGTTTTTTGCAGTTTTTATAATACATGTGTAGTGATATGTTTTATGATACACCATTGTAATAGACTCTCTACTAGCTACTATATGTAATTTTATCTTCTTTTAATAAATCAGAATTTGTAAGTACCTAGAATATTGTTTTCCTGAATAAACCCATGATATTATGCCTGTTATTTAGCTTTTAGCAAAAATTAGTCCACAATTAATGGTAGATAATAATATAATTATTATTATTAAATGGCCTATTCAGTGTTACAAAGCTAACAAATAGCAGATGAAGAATCCGTCTTTGAGCCCTAGCTGGTTTGGCTCAGCGGATAGAGCATCGGACTGCGGAACAAAGGGTCCCAGGTTCGATTCCAGTCAAGGGCACATGCCTGGGTTGTGGGCTCAGTCCCCAGTTGGGGCTGTGCAGGGGGCAGCCGATCGATGATTCTCTCTCATCACTGATGTTTCTATCTCTCTCTCCCTCTCCCTTCCTCTCTGAAATCAATAAAAATATATTTAAAAAAAAAAAGAATCCATCTTTGTGCCTCAGGACACGGTCTTCTTTTCTGTAATTCTACTTCATTGTCAGGTTTAGTGTTTGAATTAATGAGGTAACACTGGCAGACAAACAAGATGATAAAAATGACAAAATATGAATGTAGCATTATGGAGATGAAGTCTAATAATGAAATGGCTTTTCTATACTTAAGGAAACTTCTTTTTCTAAAATATGCTTTAAATGTAGATACATGGAATGGATTACTTTCTGCTTTATAAGCAACAAATAAGTGTGCAACAGCTTTGAAATTCTAGGTTTTGTTTTTTTCACCAACAAGGATTTATTTTACATATGTTTACACCAATGAAACTGAAATACTAAGAGGGCAAGGAATGGCTAGGAAGAACTAAGAGGTTAGTTAAATAGAGAAGAAGGAAAAGAGAAGTTGAGAACAAGAAATAAGCAAGCAGAGAAAAAAGCAGCTCCTCATGGTGCTTCCATCCTTAGTAACAGCAACAGCTGGTGATGAGCCACACACTAGATGCCATGCACTATTCTAAACACTTGACATGTATTATCCCATTAAATCCTCAGGATGATCGGTGAGATATGACTATTATTACACTTTTTTATCAAGAGAAAACTTGAGCACTGAGAGGTTAAGCACTTTGTCTAAAGATTAACAGCACCAGAATTCAAACCTTATCAAAATCCATATTCTATACCATCCATCTAAACTTCCCTATGAAGGAGTTAACACTGCCCTTACTTCTACTGCATACTGCATTTGGCTAATATTTAAAATGGCCTGGTGGGCGTGGCTCAGTGGTTGAGCGTGGACCTATGAACCAGGAGGTCCCGGTTCAATTCCCTGTCAGGGCACAAGTCCAGATTGTGGGCTCTATCCCCAGCCTGGGGGGTTCAGAAGGTTTCTATCCCTCCCTCTCCCTTCCTCTCTGAAATCAATAAAAATATATTTTTTAAAAAATTTAAAAATAAAGAATTCAGGAAAAAAATAAAGTTCTGCACTGCCTAGAGAAAGAAAACTTTTTTCCGCACCATATTATACTCACACTAGAGGCCCGGTGCACAAAAATTTGTGCACTCGGGGGGGGAGGGGGGTCCCTCAGCCCGGCCTGTGTCCTCTTGCA
>NW_005367587.1:6623638-6632005 GCF_000412655.1 Myotis brandtii
TCGCTTCCAGCTGCCTGGCTGCTGGCCGCCATCTTGGCTGACAGTTAATTTGCATAAGGATATGCTGATTAGCCAATGGGAAGGGTAGCGGTCGTACGCCAATTACCATGTTTCTCTTTTATTAGTGTAGATCTATGCCAAGAGGGCCATGAGACACCCAAAGGACTCCACAGCTCTCTTTTCTAATTGAGTAAAATAAGATGCTCACTCATTATACAAAAGCCCCATACACCTACTTAGATTCAAGTTGGAGAGAATCTTAAGGTGTTCGGGAGAGGGCTAGGACTGAAATTAGATAAGATCACTGACTCAAATATTTAATTCTGGATATAAATCAGTCTCGGACACCTAGCTTCTCTACACAGTACTTGAAAGCAGAAGCTATATCTTACTAACTCTCATCTCTGTATCTAGGTACTATCCACCTATGCTTTGGATGTAGTATGTGCTTTATAAATGTTTACGAAACCTCATTTAACCCAATGATCCACACTTGAATTCCTTAGTGATCCTAAGAAAATATATATGAAACTTTTTTTTTCAAAATTGGATATTATCCACATTTAAAATTCCTCATTACCTGTAGCAGTGTGTGACTGTGATATAGGATAGATTCTTTCCATTCCAAGGAAAGGATTCAGACGCCTTTCCCGCTGCAGGGGAAAGACGACTTTGGTAATAGCATTAGTGATTCTTCTCCACTCTAATATCAAGTTTGGTAAAGGATGTAATGCCTTTAATTTATTTAAAACATCCTGCCAAAGAAACATAAGGTTAAGATCTGATTCTTATGCAAATTCCTTAGCAAATAGAATCTCTTTTAGGTAAATAATATAGTCTCAAAATTAAATTTGCTAACTCCTGTATCTATAACTCAAAATTACTGTTTGGGTTTTATAGAAATCACCATAATGCTAAAACTATGATAACTATAGATTATTAAAAGCAAACATGTTAATGCTGAGCAACATCAATTTAGATCTACCCACACTCCACCCAAGAGTTTACATCATCTCTTTTTATCTCTATATTTTTCTCCTCCATTCCTCAAATAATTGGAAGTTTCCCTTTTCCCCCTTTTTGCCATAATATTTTCATGGTTTCTATATCAAGAAAATTTGAAGACATTTATTTTAACACTTTAAATTTTCCATGCTAAAGACTTTCAATGAATGTTAACAAATAGAAACATGTGAGCTCAAATAAAAAGTTTTGCTACAGAATGAAGCTGTGGAAACTTTCCCAGATAAGGCAAGACATAGTTAATGATATTAGGGTCAACATTCTACAGCAAAAATGTAAAATAAGCCCTTTCTCTCTTCTCTCCCATGCATATAGTTTCTATGAATTATAACTAGCAATTATACTTTGAAATCAGCAGGTTATACTCTTAAAAGAAACTCATGTAAAACTTACTATTTTGCCCTGGAATTGAAAAGAAAAATTTTATTTGTATTGGCTTGGGTTTTTTTCTTTTTTAAAAAAAATTTTTCCCATATCTTTGTTCATCTATAATAATAAAAGCATAATATGCTAATTAGACCGGATGTCCTTCCGGGACTAAGCCAAGGCTGCAGCAGCAAGATCGAGGCAGCTGCCCAAGGCTGCAAGGGAGGGATCAAAGCAGCTGTGGCTGCAAAGGCCTACTCTTGCACAAATTTCGTGCATCAGGCCTCTAGTGTTCCTATAACTATACAAATTATATTATACTGGAAGTCTAAGAATAGTGGATGTCAATAATTAAATGATGTCTACAGGTCTGAGGTTTACAAACCTTTACACTGTTTTAATGATAGGAAGGACACAACTGCTAACTCAGATTATGGTCCAGATTTTCCATGCTGAAACATCTCCACATTTATTGTGGCCACCAAACCACAAACCAATTTGTTTTATTGTGGAAAAGTTCAAATGGTGCGCTACGTTGGATCTTGATTTCATCAACATTCTTTGAAGACACCAACATGCTAAAAGTAGTTCAGTGCTGCCCCGTGACTGCCCCAATGAGCACCTTACTAGTGCTGAACCGTTTTCCCAGCTTTAGCTTGCGTCCATTGTCATTCCCTCTTCTGGTAGCTCCCAAAGTTTTCTTGCTGCCTTGGTTGTTTATCTCTCCATTTGGTGGCAACTTTAATTCCAAAAATAAAACCTGTAAGAAATTAAAGCTTCTTTAGTCAAGAATCAAATCTCAAGTACTGTCATTAAGGGGGAAAAGGGAGACATGTAATACTTTAAACAATAAAGAATTTTAAAAAAAGAAAACATTTTTTAAAGTTATTTGAGAAAACAATCATATAGTTCAACATGGGTTGGAAGAATGGTTTGGGGTTTTTAGGAGAATTTTGAATTATCGCATTTAATAAATAATGGTAATAAAATTGATGTGTCAGTAGGCTATCCATACTACTTAGGCACTGACAGATGAATACTAACACCAGGCTTTTAAACAGTCAAGAACACAGGAATGTCTACTCTGTGCTGAACAACTGACAAATAAGCTATTGACATTGAGACTTTAGGTTACTCTGAGGATTGTGAATGCTCCTAAATACCACTTGATGTGGTAAACAATTTGGCTGCTCAATCATTTAAGCCCCATAGAGTCAACATGGGAGCCTTCATGGTTATTTTGATCACAAAAATCATACAACAGTAAGTAGGAAGGGGTCCAAAAAGCCATCTAATTCTACCGCCATAAGGCTGGACCCTGAGAGTCCCTGGACACAAAGTCAGAAGAAGGTGGCCAACCCAATGTAGCAATAATGAAAGCTAGAGTGGCCAAAGCACTCACTGAAGAAACAAGGCCTACACAGGCTCTGGGGCAGCGAGGGGATCTTAATATAGATAAATTATTTCTCCAGGCTTCAGTGAACACATCTGTGAAATGAGGGAGTTGAACAAGACAGGGCAAGAAGCACTATTATTTACTGAACAGCTGCTATATGCCAGCCATTATGCTAGGTGCTTTAACATGTGTCATCACATGTAACTTTATGACAATTCTGCGATAAATCTGAAAAACGTGTTCAATATTACATGGCCAGAAAGTAGAATTAAGAATTAGAACCCAGAGTCTTATAACTATAAAGTCCTTTTTTTCTTTTCACTAACCCATGCTTCCATCAGCAAACTTTTCCCACAAAGGGCCCCATAACAGGTATTTTCAGCTTTGCATGGTTTACTGCCTGTCAACTTCTCGACTGTGTGATTATAGAATGAAAGCAGCCATAGACAGTAAGTAAATGAGGAGGCGTGGCTGTGTTCCACAGATCTGGCCTGCAAGCTGTAGTTTGCTGATTCCTGCTCTAGATCGGTGCCATCTGAAAGAATATTTTGCAATAATGGGAATGTTTTGTATTTTCACTATTCAATATGGTAGCTACTAGCCACAACATGGCTACTAAACATTTGAAATGTAGTTAGCACAAATAAGGAGCTAATTTGATATATCTTATTTAATTTTAATTAATTTAAATTTAAACAGCCACAGGTGGCCAGTGGCTCCTGTATTAGTATAGTTATCCTGTCCAATTCAAAGATTCAACTTAAAATCAGCAAGGATTAAATACTCAGTGTGAAACTGTTCGATTACCTTAAATATAGCTTCTGTTTTAACATGGAAGACCTAAGAACAAGCTAATAACACCAACGGACTTTTATTCCAGCTCAGAGTTTGGTCTAGGGCCTATGGTTCTGATACATTAGTACACATCTGAGTCACAAAGGCACAGGTTCCTGCCTTTCCTCCAAGCCTAGTCGTACTGAAATCCAGAGGTTCTATATTTTTGATAAATTCCTTATGTAATTTTATGTGCTTTCAGGTAGGTACTAGAGCTAGTGAATAAATGAAGGAGGTAGGATTCAAACCCAGGAAATCTGTCTCTAAAGCCTATGATCTTCACCAATATCTTATATTATTCAATCACATCTGAAGACACCATAACTACAATGCTATTAAGTGTTAGCACCCAACCTACATTTGTAGGAGAATAGAACACCAATCTTTCAAAATAAAAAACAAGAATAAACCATGTCAAAATTTATGTAAGGTGATAAAAATCTTAATTAGGTTTAAAAAGCAAACAATCACAAAAATCCATTTTTCATTAACAACTGAAAAAAATATCTAGTATTCTAAAAAAGGATTTAGAGGTGAGAGCTCATGAAGTTAATAACTTCATGGAACAAGAGCTATGCTGTTATGCAACTATCTTTTGTGTATCAAATATTTATTAAGTGCCTCCTCTGTTCCAAGCAATTTCCCTTCTCATAGAGCCTATGGTCTAGGAGCCTTCTTTATCATCTTCCTATTTCATAAATATAAGATATAACATAAATTATATGCTAGAATACTCTATCTCCAAAGTATTCTGCTTAAATGAACTGTGTTTTTTTTTTTCTGATCCTTGATGTTTAGATAAACACATTTAGGAAATGTACCCACACACATGCATAAACACACACCCCATTTTTAACTCTGAAAATTACTTTTCTAAATTCCCTATTCCTATGATACAACCTCAGCGATGTCATCTGTACTGGTGAAGGAAAAACTGTGGCCGGCTAGTTGATAGGCCTGAGTCTCAATTGCATCCAGCTTGGCTTGCATTATGTGTTTCTGACTTTCACATTCCGCAGTACTAAAGCCGATTCCATTCAGTTCTAGCAAGGCCAAGCAGTACTGACAGGGCATTTCCACTTTACATAAAGCATCTGGAAGACAAAAGGAAAACTAAAACATTAATTTATCAGCCAACTGACTAGATCAGCATCATTATCTAACCATGTGCATAGAATTCTTCTAGCAAAGCCTGAAGGTGATACCCAAGCTCTCCTTCACAATCCAGTTGCCTGGGCAGCGTTCTCAAAACAACAATGAAAGGCATAAAAGTACTTCCCACTTTTCCACTTAAGCACTAGACTATTATCCTTGGCCATCCAGAGGATAGAAGAATTGGCAATATTGTGAACAGTCTGGATTACAAGAGACTGCTTTTCTCCCAAAATAATGTTTCTGCTTCTACTCTTAGCAAGAGAAAAATAGTTAATTTTATTTGCTAAACTGACTAAAAAGTGTTAATTCCCTAAAATTGTTTCCAGTATTCCTGGTCCCATGGCATGCATGCTTGCACAAAGAACAAAATATGGAGGTTTTACATTTTCTGATGCACTTTACCAAAGAGTAAAGAAAATTCCTTAAATAAGAATCAGACTATTTTTCTATCTGCTGACATTTTTCAACAGAGTTGCCATTCTAAATCAATTTTCCAAGTTCATAGGAATTTTAGTCCCAAAGATACTCTATAAGAAAGGTGGCACTGTATGCTTTGAGTTCAGCATTTATATACTGCTCTTGGATATTCATGAGTCCTGTTAATACACAAAAGGCTCTGAGAAGACCAGAAGCAAAGACAATTATTTAATTTTGTATTAACCAAAAGTCTGGAATTATTCAACCATAAAACTCTCTGTTTTATAATACTTACTAACATCCTGAATAGTGTCCTTAGAATGCACTGAGAAATACTGTCCCAAATCATTAAGAAAAAAATCCATACCAAAGACCTCACTTTCCAGCACTGTGGGTCAGTAGGATTCTAAGAAACCCTGGCCTCTGAGGCACTGCTGGTCTCAATCAGCAGGAGAGAGATCTCCGGGGACATCCACAATCAACACTAAAACAAGTGAGAACTACTGGCCTCTAACAGGAGGAGATACTAGGCAGTCAGTCTACTTTTGAGTCCTGAACTCAAAGCAGAAATTCATGGGACTAGCGGGATTAGAAAAATAAGGAACCAGGGTCAGAATAAGAACAGTCAGAACAGCACAGTCAGAGTGACAGGGAGCTCAACTGGAACCTTAGGCAGCAGGAAGGAGCAGGATTGTCATGGGAATAAAGTCCTATAGCCAAGAGATTGAGGGGATGCGTATCTTTAGAATACCAACAGGAGGAGAAGTTAATTCTCAGACTCCTGTTCCAAACCAAAACTCTCAAGGCAGGCTGATGTGGTCCAAGGACACAGTGTTGTTTGACAACAGTGGGGACAAGAGGAAAACCTTTGTTGAGGGAAAGCTTTTTCAAGTCAGGCCAGCAGGACTCCACTGTTCAAATCCTGTATGAATTCACAAAAAGTATGAAAAATACAAGAGCAAAGAAATATTAATGGAATTCAGCCGAAGCAACAAATGGCAGGTTTAGATTTCAAGAATTGCAGATATGAAATGGTTAGTTCACAGGGCACAGTTATGAATGAACTGTTCACCAAATAAAAAAGAGACAAATACAAAGTGAGACATCAGGGAAACAGAATGTGAATATGTCAATAATCACAATAAATTGGTAAATTAAAAAAAATTGTTAAGTTTGAAAAATAAATGAATAAGCTATATTCTGTTTATAAGAAACATGAAAGCATAGGACCAAAATAAATAAATAAATAAAGCATAGGACCTTCAGGTTTAAAAGGAATAGAAAAAGATATATGAAGCAAATATTAATCAAGAGAAAGTTGATATTGCAATATTCGTTCCAGAAAATAGACTAAGAAAAAAAATATTAGTGGTAGAGCTGGTCACTACATAAATATATGTTTTAATTCACCAGGAAGATAAATCAATTTTAAATATGTATGCATCTGATTAAATGGTCTCAGTAGATAGTTAAAATTGACTGAACAACATGTAAAATTAGAAATAGAAATTTTAAACAACAACCCTGACTAAAAGACATTTATAAACATCTGCATCAGAGTTAGAATACGCATTCTTCTTAGATATGCATAGAACATTTACACCACAGTTCCAGTTTTAGGTCACAAAGCAACTCAAAAAATTTCAAAGAATGGGTATTATACAACTATGTTCTTTAACCACAATACAATTAAGTTTGAAGGTAAAAGTAAGAATACAAAATAAAAAGTTTCCAAGTATTCAGGAATTAAAAACCAATCTTTTAAATAATCTATGAGTCAAAATGTGTCATAACAGAAATTCTTAAATATTTAGAATAAAATGATGAAAACATTACATGTCAAAACTTGTGAGATAAAATGAAAGTAAAGTTTTAAGGGAAATTTATAGCCTTAAGTACTTAAATTAGAAAACAAAAAATGACTTGAAAAGTAATAAGTTAAGTATCAAACTTATGAATTTAGAAAAAGGACTGGAAGATAAAGTAGTAAACTAGAAGAAAAGAGATAATATAAATGTTGGCAGAATTCAGGGAAATAGAAAACAAAAACAATAGAAAGATCAAAGGCAAAACTGGTTCTTTGAAAAGACAGAAAAACTGGATAAACATCTAGTGAAGTAAATCCTATATAATAAAAGGCTAATATGCAAATAGACTGAACGGTGGACAACCAAACAATTGGTCGCTATGACGTGCGCTGACCACGAAGGGACACGCGTGGAACGTGGCAGGCGTCAGCAGCAGGCAGCAGAGCATGGAACCTGGAGGGCATAGGCCGCAGCAGGAAGGTGGAGCAGGTGAGCGGGTGGCGCCAGACCAAGGTGGGGCGCCGGTCGCTGTCATCAGGGCGAGCCTTTGGTGGTTACTGAAAATTCTTTGCTCCCACATGCCGCGGTCCTGCCCAACACTCACACCTGCTGCCGGCAACAGCCCCACTCGCACCCACTGTTAGCACCGGAGCCGCAGCTCGCACCCAGTGCCAGCGCCAGCCGCGCTTGCACCCACAGCCAGCACAGGAGTCGCTGCTCGCACCCGCTGCCAGTGCCCAGCGCCGGTCCCGATTGCTCAGTGCCATCAGGGGGTGCAAGTGGTGGCTGCCGGCCCCAATCGCCCCGAGGGCTTCTCCACCTCCCCCTGCTCCTGAGGGGCGATCAGGGCAGCAGCCGCCACTCGCACCCACTGACAGCGCCGGCCCCACTTGCACCTGCTGCTGGCACCAGCCCCAATCGCTCGGCGCCATCAGCAGGTACCAGCGGAACTGGCTCCGTCAGCACCTGGGAGCAGCGGTGATGGGAGCAGGGCTGCCGGCAGACAGGGGACCCGGGCTGTGGTGGGAGGGGCCAGGCGGGGGTGCGGAGAATGGGCCAAGCCCGCCCCTGTGCCCCCCGCAGCCTCGCGGCCCACAGTTCCTATCAAGGTGCATGAATTCATGCACTGGGCCCCTAGTTAATATTATAAAAGAGAAAGAGGACATAACAGATATACCTGAAATCTATACTAATAAAAGGGTAATATGCTAATTAGACTGGGAGACCTTCCAGGAGACCTTCCGGATGTTCTTCTGGACAAAGCCATGGTGGCGGTACCAAGGTAGAGGTGGTTAGAGGCCAAGAGGGGAGGGCAATTGTGGGTGATCAGACTGGTGGGGGGCAGGGTCATTGAAGTAGACCAGCAGG
>NW_005367587.1:6632211-6642670 GCF_000412655.1 Myotis brandtii
GTGAGCAGGCTGGCAGGCAGGTGGTTAGGGGCAATCAGGCAGGCAGGCAGGCAGATGAGCGGTTAGGAGCCAGCAGTCCCGGATTGCGAGAGGGATGTCTGACTGCCGGTTTAGGCCTGATCCCTGTAAACTGGCAGTAGGACATCCTTCGAGGGGTCCCAGATTGGAGAGGATGCAGGCCGGGCTGAGGAACACCCCCTCCCCCATGCACGAATTTCGTGCACCGGGCCACTAGTGTAAAAATAAATAAATAAAAAGAGAGAAAACAATAGCTTTATGATAAAAAAATTTTGAAAATTTAGATGAAAGAGATAAATTCTTAAAAAATAAAGCTTACCAAAACATAATCTAAAAGATATAACTGAATAATCTTACAGTTATTAGAGACATCAAAGTAGTAGTAAAAAATATTTCCACAAAGAAACCGTTTACAGGCAAATTCTACCAAAAATTTGAGGAACACATCATTTCTATGACACATAAACTCCTCCAAAATAAAAGGAGGTTATATTCATCAACACATTCCATGAAACTAGAATAACTTTATTACCAAAAACAAAGTATAAGAAAGGAAAAATATAGTCATTTTACAATCGCTGAATAGGCAAAGTTGAGCAAATATTAATTAGCAAAGTTTCTTTCACATTGCTGTTTAGAGAGTAAACCAGGCCCAGTCACCGGAACAGAAGGGGCCGTCGGGCTCCCCATGGATTCGTGTAGGAGCTGGTCTGCGAGCCCAGCTGGAAGAGAGTGTGCTGCCCACCTGGCTTCCATGTGGCACCGCTGGGTGGCCCAGAGGCCCATGCTGTGCCCCAGCCCTCAACATCTGGCCACGCTCTCCACCTCTTTGTGTTGGGACTCAGGTGCTGTGACTCAGGCGAAGGGGGGCGCATGGGGGCCTGGGGGCCTAGGTGCTGCCCAGGGCCCAGAGGTCAGCTGGGACCTGCCCTTCCATGCCAGATGCTTGGGCTTCGATCGCCGACCAGGCCTACGGACCATACACATTGCACAAATTTCATGCACTGGGCCTCTAGTCTTTGAATAAAAAAAGACTTAACACTGCTCAAGAATGCATTTAACACCGAGTCACCAACTTTTTTTTTGCAGGAAAAAAAGCTTTCAAGGCACAATGAAAATAAAAAAAATAAAAAAATAACCAATCTGGCTTGGCTGGTGTGGCTCAGTGGTTAAGCATCATGAACCAAGAAGTCATTGGTTTAATTGCTGGTTGGGGCACATGCCTGGGTTGTGGGCTTGATCCCCAGTGGGGGGCATGCAAGAGGCAGCCGATCGATGTTGATACTTCTCTCTGATCGATGTTTCTATCTCTCTATAACTCTCCCTTCCACTCTCTCTAAAAAATCAATAAAAACATATTTTTAAAAAAAGTTACAGCCCTGGCCCATTTGGCTTAGTGCTTAGAGAATCAGCCTGTGGACGGAAGGGTCAAGGGTTCAATTCCTGGTTAAGGGTACATACCTCAATTGAAGGTTCGATCCCCAGCCCCCTGTCAGGCACAAGAGAGAGACAACCAATCAATGTTTCTCTCTTATGTCTATGTTTTTCTCCCCCTCCCTCCCTTCCACTCTCTGAAAAGTAATGGGAAAAATATCCTCAGGTGAGGATTGAAAAAAAAAGTTACAAACTAATCCATATCACCACCATCAAATGTTGATTATCTGGGAACTATACAGAGTATCCAGGACACCTGACCTGGAAGTAGACCAGCAGACAGAGGGAAAGAGATGTGTTCATTCAGCATTATTGTCCATGAGTGTAGAAGCAGTCCTGTGGCATGTGTCACACATACTCCCACTCCTTGGCCTGCCTACATTGACTTAGAGAAGTTAAGTTTGAAACATTTCAGTGGCTGTTCAAGAGCTGCTAATATCATGTAAGCAAGTCAGTCTGGTCTTTGTATTATTCTACCCAATGATACTAGGGAGAACATTACTATCAGCACAAAGGGCTTGTGTTAGCAGTAAAAATATTAATAATCAACTAATACAAAAATGAATGCCTACTCTGAGGCAGACATTGCACTTAGTTCTCTCTCATTTAATACTCATAACCCTTTATAAGAACTAGACTTAGAGAGTTTTAGTATCTTGCCCAAGGCCCCTCACTTGTAAGTGACATAGCCCAGATCAAACCCTAGTCTGTGTGAATTCATCAGTCTGCTCTGCTTTTTCTAGTATTTATTAATCAGGGAATAAGTTCATGTTTTATATCTTCTCACAATGAAACCAACCTTCTTCCACTTCATCATTTTTGCCATTAGCATATATTATGCTCTGTGAAGTCAAGATACTCAATGTGGACCGGCAGACTGCATAATAAGTCCATGCTATTTGTTATGAGGGGGGGAAAAAGATTTAGATGAATATCCTTTGCTGAAAAAATAACTGTTAATAACTATAAAAAGAAAATGGTTCACATTTTAATTCCATGAAAAATATATTCTAAATGTGAATAAAAATCATTTGATATAGTTCAAATATAAAAGTAATCTATATATATAAAAGCCTAAGCAACTGTTACGACCGAATGGCTGGAACAACCGGTCGACCAGTCGTACGTGCACTGACAACCAGGGGGCAGACACTCAATGCAGGAGCTGCCCCCTGGTGGTCAGTGCACTCCCACAGCCAACCTCCCATGGCTGGCCAACCTCTCGCAGCCCCTCCCCGCAGTCGGCCGCCCCTCTTGCCCATAGGCCTCAATCGCCAGCCAGGCTGAGGGACCCCACCCATGCACACATTTGTGCACCGGGCCTCTAGTAAATGAATAAAACATCGCTAATTCTCTTCATTACAGTAGAGCCTGAGATTGGCAAATTATGGCCAAACTAGGGGCAGATGCCTGTTTTTGTAAATAAAGTTTTATTGGAACACTTGTTTTCATCTCTATGGCTGCTTTTGTGCTATGATGGCAGAGTTGAATATTTGTGATTGAGACTATCTGGCCTGCAGAGCGAAAATATTTACCATCTGGCCTTCAACAGAAAAGTTTGTGGACTCCTGTACTAGACAATCCAACAATAGGATTTGTGTAAAAAGTGTAGTTTACTTTTCTATAATAAAAAGTGGCTAAATATATCATTATCACCAATTTGTAACTGCATGAATATGCTAGGAACTTTGCTTTACCGTGAAGGTTTTCTTTCTTCAACAAAGAATTGAGTTGGTTCATAGAGTTGAAGATGAGAATGGACTCTACACATGCTCTGTATCGCCCCGAATGCTCAGTGCCGACGTTCAGTCCCAGGCTTTGAACTCCTTGGCCAGTCTCTATCCCGTCCAGGAGTGGAAGCTCATGAGGAAGAAAACTGGTAACTATGCTGTGAAGAGTCGGCTCCTTAGAATCCGGATCTAGTAACCAGCATGCCACCTGAAAGGATAGCAATCAGGATGTTTTCTTGATTGATTTTTTTCAAAGACATTTCTGCACACTTAAGTTAAAAGGGGGGGAAAGAGAGCTCATTTTCACTTAATACTTATTCAGATGTCTTCCCAGGAAAGGAGAAAAAAACAATAATAGTACAAGGACTCATTTTTGGTACCAATAAGAGCAGTGACCTTCAAAGAAGGAAAACATACTTTTTCCATTACTGCAATGTTCCTGCTCACCTAGTTCTTAAGTAGGCTTAAACCCAGTGCCTCTCAGCTAGCTGAAATCATGTTTCTGAAAAAGCAGATGGACTTTTCTCCACTAAAGCTGATGTTGGCTAAGCTACTGAAAGGGCGAGGACTACGCCCTCCATCTTACCCTGTGTCCTCCATTTTTTGGGCAGCCATGTGCTCAGGAAAGCACCTTCTTCCCGGAAGCCCAAGCCTCTGCTAGCCAACCCAGGATTTCTTTAAACTAACCAATGACAATCAAGGAACGTGCGCACCATAGATATGACCACATCCTGGGTAACAAGACCCGACTTGCACCTGGCCAATCGGCAGAGCCCACAGTCATCTCTCCTCCCCTCACTCCACCCCCCCCCTATAAACCCCTTTTTCCCATGGGCGGGCACTCTCGTCTTGCCGCTGCGTCGGTGGAGGCTGGGAGCCAAACCCGGGTTTGATAATAAAAGACTCTCTGCTTTTGCATCCGACTCGGCTGGCTCCCTGGTGTGGTCTATTGGGGATCTTGAAATCTGGGCATAACAGCTACTATAAAAAAGATGGGCCTACATAGTTTCAGGTTTATTTCATTCTCTCTTAACATCCGAAGTGAGACATAAAGGTTTTATCACTAAAAGTCCAAATCCATTGTTTTAGAAAGCCTTTAGCTTTCCCCTCAGGATGAAGACCTGTTACCATGACCATCCAATTGGTCATTTGATTGCTATTTTTAGCTTCCCAATGAGACTAGAAGACCTGTAGTTGCTAACACTACATCTGGGAGATCAAAACTGGATTTAGAAAAAGGAAATCTAGGCCCTGTTCATAATTCTGACAATTACCATATGGCTCAATTACTTATTTTATAGGTTAAGAATGTAGTTGGGGGGCAGGGGGTTGAAATATTGTGAATTATAAAAAATATATAAATATCATCTTTGTCCCCAGTCTCCATATCTAGCACAGAGTTCCAGTAACCTTGGAATTTCCAAAGTGGTAAGAAATGTAAAGGTGTCTTTTGTTAGGTCAATAAGGTGACTTTTGGAATGCTCCTAATTCACCTAAGGATGGAGATTGGAAGGGGCTGGAGACTGAACTGATCACCAAGGGGCAATGATTTAATGAAACATGGCTAAGTAATGAATCCTCCTTTAAAAACACAAAAGCAGAGGGTGTGAAGAGCTTTCAGGTTGGTGAATAAATAAAGGTGCTGACAGAGAGCATGGCAGCTCCAGGCCCTGGCTCACATACCACACCCAAGTACCTCTTCATCTGGGTAATGCCGGGGTCGTTCTCAGCATCTAGAAGGGTTCAGGAATTTGGAGAAGGGGCTGTGTGTAAATTAATAAAGAGACTAGAAATATAAATTTGGAATACATGGGGGAGCCAGAGGAGACTTAGCTATAGTAACCAAGTTCTCTCCTTCTCCGGACTCAGGGCTTTTTATTCCCATGTTTTGGCCTAAAGCAAAGCAGATATACATATCAAAGGTAAGTTTGGTAAATAGTAGGCATTGTCAGGTTGGGGGAACTGCCCTCAGCTCTTCAGCTGTTTGGCCAGCAGCAGGTAATAACATGTAGATTTTCAGGTTTGGGGAAATGCTTTCAGCTATTCCAGCAGGCAATAATATGTATCTTCAGCCCTGCTGAAGCCTCAAGGTTCCATCAACTTTTTCATGAATTTCTTGCATCTATGACATGCTGGAATTAGCCTCCAGCATCTGGTTGTTGATTTGTATCCTTTAATATCCTTTGTAATAAACTGGTCTTCTAGTGAGTAAAATGGTTTCCTGAGTTCTGTGAGCTGCTCTAGCAAATTAATTAAACCAAAGGAGGGGGTGGTGAGAACCTCTGATTTATAGATGGTTGGTCAGAAGCACAGGTAAACAACCTGCGACTGTGGCTGGAGTCTGAAGGAGTGGCAGGGCATTTTGTGGGACAGATGATCTGACACTAGTGTCAGAATTGAGTGGAATTGGACACTCAGCTGGTATCCAAAGAATTGTTAGAGGTATGGGGAAACCTCCCCCCACCAGTTTAGAAATTGGTGATCATAACCCTTTTAGGAGGTACTGAATAAGATAATCTATTGTAAAAGTTTGCAAATGTTTCTTATAAAAGTGAGATTTTTATAAATTAATAGTTTATATTCTTACATAAAAAGTGTTTTGATCTACAAAACCAATTATATCAAGTAGTTTATGCAAAAGGTGCTACATAAATCTGTGATGCTACTGTAGTTTTAATAAGCTCATATTACCCATATTCTCATTTTGGATTCTGGAACATCAGAATTATGTGACAACCTTTTATATCCAGTAGAAGTCAGTTTAGAAACTACATGGCATTTGGAAGAAGGGGGGTGGAGGGAGGTGGAAAACAGCAAAGGGGGCAGGGGTAAATGGTAACAAAAGGAGACTTGACTTAGGGTGATGAATACACAATACAATATCCAGATGATGTCAAATAGAATTGTACACCTGAAACCTATATAATTTTATTCACCAATGTCACCCCAATAAATTCAGTAGGAAAAGAAAAGAAACTACATGGCATTAATCACATGTAAACCAAGCTTGACTTGAAGTATAGAAAAGGATAGTACCTTTAGTTTATCTAATCCTGCCTTTGCCAAAAAAGCTTAAGAAATTAAAAGTTATTGTATTATTAATTATATTGATAATTACAACCAAGCACAGTAGGTCCTCACTTAACATTGTCCATAGGTTCTGCAACTTTAAGCGAAACAACACATTAAAAAAACAACAATTTTACCACAGGCTAATCAATATAAACCACAAGTAAGTTCCTGCAATGTTGAATTATAGCTGTTATTTGAGGACATGCTGCAGTATCATATCTCAACTCAAAATTAATATTCCACAAGCCTCAGGTATTTGCTATCCACTGTGGGGAAAGATATCCCTTTGAGGGCTATGATATTGTAAATAAATGCCTTCCAAAAATGCATCACAGAGATAAGTGTTTATTACAATAACGTAAGTTACCCTTTTCTTAAAAACTCAGTCATCACTATGAAGAGTGTACCATACGTTGCTATTATGTAGGAAAGTTCTCAAGGGACAAGTAAGGCGATTTGTCCCTAGGCTCAGTGGCCCCTAACTACTCTCCCTGTGGATATCTTACACACTTCTATTTCCTGCCTCTATCCTCATGGGTATTTGAAACATTCTGCTATCATACATCTAAAATCTGACAGTTCTCCTTTAATTTCTAATTTACAATAAGACAGAAAACTTAGAACATACTACCAAAATAAAATTTTAACATATCATTGAGGAAAGATATGAACTTTAGTGCTTGGAATTTGTGACATCTCTGTTTTTATCTACACTGAGGCATTTGGTACATAATATTCTGTTCTAGGTAAATGAGGTTACTGGATAAAAGAGTGACAACTCTATAAAACTGAAGTGCACAGTTAGAGGTAAATAAACACCAAGTCATTTAAAAATTAACACTAAACATTAAAAAAATTTAAGGATGTAAAAATTAAATAAGACATGGAACCTTAGGATCTTCATAACTTTGTTCCAGGGAGATGCCACAAGACAAAAGAAGAATTTTATAGGTCTGGATGAAGTCATAGATGATAACAGAACGTTCTTTATCTGATTCCCTTGGAAAGCAGGATTTAAGATGCCACATTCTGTCTTTCACAGTCAGGTTTGGATCCAGAGGAGGTGGGGCCAAACTGGCACTAATTTCTTAAAAGGAAAAAAAAAAAAAGTCTTAAGGCGAAAACCACACTTATTCACATGAAACAGCAATCTATAATACAAAGGCTGAAAAAGACTCAAAGTCTAGTTCCATGTAACCAATAATTCAGCATGACCTTATAAAGGCCACGTTGGCTATATAGATGAAGTGCTTCATAATCTAAAAAATTACGGTATAGCCTGGCCAGAGTGGCTCAGTTGGTTGGGCGTTGTCCTGTGCACTGAAGGGTTGCCAGTTTGATTCCCAGTCAGGATTGCGGGTTTGATACCTGGTCCAGGTGAGAGCGTGAGAGGGGAAACCAACCCATAGATGTTTCTCTATCACATCGAGATGTCTTTCTTTCTCTCTCTCTCTCTCTCTCTCTCTCTCTCTCTCTCTCTCTCTGTCTTTATCTCTCTGTCCCCCTCCCCTCTTTTTTCCCTCCCTCTCTCCCTCCTTTCTTCTCTCTAGCATGTCCTCGGGTGGGGGATTTAAATAAATAAATAAATAAATAAATATTATGGTTTAGACTAGGTGATTTATAATGCTCTATTTATTTAGGTGGGAGAAAATTCTAAATATCAAGATTATTTTTTTTAATTGTAGCTTTAGTAACTACTCATCCTAACATATTTTCCTGCAAAACAAACTGAATATATTTCATGCTTACTCAGGAACAAATATTACATGGCATCCTTTAAAATGTTCCCTCATTAATTTTGCTCCTGTCTAGAACCAATCCAGCAATGATAATCACAACCATAATCCAGAACATATCTTTTCAATTCCAAAGACTTCTCTAAGGCTGTGCGATTCAACTACTGTAGATGTCTTGTTCATCACTGCCTCTAGATGAGCTCCAGACCCAGTCAAAAGGCTGAAAGAAGTCTGAAAAGAAATGCTATGATCCAATCATCAAAAGCAAACCCTAAGGTGTCGAGGGAGTTCCTGCTGCTTCACTACCCCCAAGAAGAAAACACAGTATTAAATAGTCCCCTCTGTGACAAGCAGAGGGGAGTAAAGGGAGTATTTCTTAAAACATTCATTCTAACTAATATATGAAATAATGCACACACTAGCCACTATCCAAAAAATTTTTTTTAATCCTAAAAGTAAATTCTAGGTAAATATCAGGAAATTATTCTCAACAAACAAGTCACTACCTGATAGAGGCTACATTAAAATTATATGGTAACTTTGCCAACTAGTGATTACTTACCAGAATGCTTTTGTTCCTTCTGCAAGGAAATATAATAGGCATCTTTTCCACCCCAGCATACTGCCAGTCCAACCACCAAGATGTCATCACAACCTTTAACAGGAAATCCATCTCTAATAGGAGTTTCCTGAGGGGAGCTAACTAAGTAAATAAAAAATGAAATAGTTAAAAACCTCTAAAAATAAAACCACTAAACTGAACATTAAAACACTGATAATAAAAATAAATATTTGACAGGCAAAATTTCCAGATTCCTAAAGCATTCTTTGGATAGTCATTTTAGGTATATGTAAAATCTTTGTAGGCTTACTATCAAGTTGTTAAGTTATTATTAAGATAGCTGTCACTAAGAAAAATCTACCAAAGATTTCTTAAAATAGATCTATAATCATGACTAAAATGAGTATTAACTAAATTTTTTAAAAGCTCTTGAATTTTGAATTTCTATAATTCAAACAGAAATAAAGACCACTTGCACACTACACAAATGCTGTAGTGAACTCAGCAATTCTTAACACTAAGAAACTCCAGAGCCCTAGCCGGTTTGGCTCAGTGGATAGAGCATTGGCCTGTGGATCAAAGGGTCCCGGGTTTGATTCTTGTCAAGGGCAGATGCCCGGGTTGCAGGCTCGACTCCCCTAGGGAGCGTGCAGGAGGAAGCCAATCAATGATTCTCTCTCATCATTGATGTTTCTATCTCTTTCTCCCTCTCTCTTCCTCTCTGAAATGAATAAAAATATTTTAAAAAAGAAAATAAAACTCCAGAAAAATCAAGGGTCTTACTTCTTAGTGAAGAATTAGGTCTGATTTCATATTTGGAGTCAACATTTTAAAAAATAATAATGCATATCCAATTTTACAAAGACATAGGTCAAAAACCAATCTATTTTATTGACAATCATATCCCCAATACCTGGAAAATAACTGGTGCATATTTGTTAAATTAAGTAAACATTTTTATCCCTCTAACCTCTAACACAGAAAATGTGCTCAAATCAAACTTTTATGAACAAATTTATTCATAAATACATAAATTTAAGAAATCTGATAAAAATTTTTGAGTTCCACAATAGGTTGTCAAGCTGAATCAGCTATTCCCTATGATACAGAACCCTTGCTTTCATGAAATAAGACAGGAATATATAGGGCATTATCTATAATAATAAAAGTGTAATATGCTAATTAGACCAGACATCCTTCCGACGACCTTCCGGATGAAGCCGGGGCCACGAGGGAAGCCCAGGTCCTAAGTCCCAGAGGGAAGCCAGTGCCAGTAGCCGGGGAAAGGAAGGCCTACTCTTGCATGAATTTTGTGCATTGGGCCTCTAGTTTGACCATACAGTTCAATATTCTCAAAACTGGGGAGAGCTCCAGGAGGCTTTGGGATCATGACTATCAATGGAGGTACAGGTTCTACTTGAGATAAGTATTGGAAAATGTAGCTAATGTACATTGTGAAAAATATAGTGTCTACCTACCATGTATTTTTGTGATTATATAAATGAATAAGAACATTATAGTTTAATAGAAAATAATTCATGAGCACTGATGATAAATAAAAACCATCATGTTATATATATGATTATGATAAAAGTGATCCATATTCAAAATATATATCTTAACTTTTACATTCTTACATTCTAATATTTCTATATATTTTATAATAACATGTAATATACACTGAGTAGCCAGATTATTATGACCACCTGACGTTTACAGGCAAATTAGCCGTACACTGCATCATATGGGATATGGAAGCCGAAGGCCTGTTTGAACACCTTTGCTGTCTGCAGTTACCAAGATAAAATGTCTCCAGTTCACACAGGAACACAAGAATTGGACAGTCGAGCATTGGAAAAAAGTCATGTGGTCTGATGAATCACGTTTCCAGTTGCATCATGCAGATG
>NW_005367587.1:6643059-6656389 GCF_000412655.1 Myotis brandtii
GAAAAAAAATCACTTCTACTGTCGTGGTAAACAACCTGCTTCCCTATTTATAATGGTCTGGCCCTCTAGCAACTTCAGTGGGAAATTATAGCTAATTTGCCTACAAACATCAGATGGTCATAATAATCTGGCCACTCAGATTATTATATATCCCACGTTCAAAGGCTGTTAAATCATGTTGTTTACCCATATATTCAGAAAAAAAATCACTTCTACTGTCGTGGTAAACAACCTGCTTCCCTATTTATAATGGTCTGGCCCTCTAGCAACTTCAGTGGGAAATTATAGCTAATTTGCCTATAAACGTCAGATGGTCATAATAATCTGGCCACTCAGTGTATATTATGTATTATACATACATATGCAATTTTTTAAAGAAAAATTTTGTGTTTAATGGTAAAGCTTAGCATGCACTAGCACTAGGCATGGCCTGGAGTTGAAGTAGCAGAGAACTCCATGAAGCCTCACAAAGTGAAGAGCATGAGGAAGGCAACCATCAAAGAGAGCCCATGGCCTCAGAAAGGGCACTGCCCAGACAGCATAGAAGAGCTGATGTTTGAGAGATGGACATCCCCAATGATCAAGCTACCAAACATTGTTCCAATACACGCTCCTGAACCAGCCACACCAATTGTGGTGGCCCCTGAAGAAATAAGCTTGACAACTGAGTCAATGTCCCAGGAGACAACACTGATCTGGAACTCCTGACAGGTGACCTAGGGTTGGGAGCTGCTGTGTGAAGGCTGTTTAGATTAGACCTCTGGCCTACTTTGGAAGAGATAGACACAGGCCTAATCATCCAGGTACAACAGTGGATCGAAGCCAGAGGAATGAAAAGTGCCTTGGTGGCCTACATTTTTTCAGTCTCCCAGCTTGAGCTCTTGGTCTCAGTATTCAGCTCTCCCACCCACGTGTCCTGTGGTCAACCATCTCTTGTGCTGAACAATTAGGCTGTTCTATGTGTAAACCAGGGGTAGGGAACCTTTTTCATGCCAAAGGCCATTTGGATATTTATAACATCATTCGAGGGCCATACAAAATTATCAACTTAAAAATTAGCCTGCTGCCCTGACCGGCTTGGCTAAGTGGATAGAGCGTCGGCCTGTGGACTGAAGAGCCCCAGGTTCGATTCCAGTCAAGGGCATGCACCTAGGTTGCGGGCACATCCCCAGTAGGGGGGGTGCAGGAGGCAGCCAATCAATGTTTCTCTCTCTTCGATGTTTCTAACTCTCATCCCTCACCCTTCCTCTCTGTAAAAAATCAATAAAATATATATTTTTAAAAAATTAGTCTGCTATTTTCGGTCAAACATTTAATTAACTGACCCCTAATGCCTTGGCAGGGCCAGATAAAATGATTTCACAAGCCTTATACGGCCCACAGGTGTAAACCCACATAAGAGAAACTTATTAAACTTTGAATAAATTTATTACATTTAATATCCAATACTGAAAAATCTCAGTCCCATCTCAGCCTATTTTACATATAAATTTGAAAAAAAATTTAATTCTTACCTTGCTTAAACCTACCACCAATAGTTGCACTTGTAGATGTCAAATTACTGGTCTTTTCACAAGCCAGTGAGATGGAAAATCGCTTTTTGCACTGCCACTCCTTAATGAATGTTTGAAAGAGAGTTCGGTCACTTGCTACATCAATTATGGCCAAGCTTTCTGCACTGCATGAGGCTGGAGTTAACTGCAATCCATCCTGTGATAACTCCAGTGAAAAACCTGTGTCTCTAATGGGACTGTCATCTTTTACATCATTTCTACTCTCTGGACTTAAATCATGGTTAATAGCTGAAGGTGAGCCAAGTAAATAATTTTCACCAAGTTCTAAAACACTATTTTTCTGAAGTTTTACAGAAGATGTTCCAAGAATACCTGGAAATGACAACTCAGCAGCAGATGCTGGGATGGGTGTAGGAGGAATGAGTCCATTATCATCAACTATACCGATTTCTTTACAAGGCAAGAGCAATGGGGTGTCACCATGAACAGCATTGTTCTCTAGTGTCTCAATCTTGCTTTTTACTTCAATATGAGGAAAGAATGAAATTCCCTGCTCCAAATTTAAAACCACTTCTTGTTTGTCATTTAACTCTGTATTTTTTCCTTTTAAACTAGATGAGTTTATAGTGGTTAGTTTTATCTTTTCATTTTCTAGAGGACTGGATACTTTATCTAAAATCCTTTGCAGTCCTGGACTTAAATCAAATGATGCTCCTGACCATATGAATGAATTATTTTGCCTTGTCTCAGTTAATTTGGATTTTTGAGACTTTTCATCTTTATCTCCTTCAGTTACTTCTCTTTGGGGATAATCATTACCAACTGGATCACTTAGTTCTAATGCCCCCAAAGATACTGCAGCATTATGTTTATCTTGGACAGGAAATATATCTATATTGTCCAAAGCTTCCACCATCTGAGCAGAATCCATTTCTGAAAATACAATAGACTCATCACTGAAACAAGTCAACTGCTGCCGATTATCTTGTTTCTCATCCATATTTGGTTTCATTGGGTCCTCTGGTTGTAGATGCAGAGAATCACTGAAATGGTCTGACGTTACTTCAGAAGGCAGGGGTTCTTTCACTCTTACGTCAGGGGGTTGCTCTTTTATTAGGTAGTCTTCACTGAAACTGTCAAAGAGTAAACTATCACTCAAATTCAAACTTGTTTCAGGGACTGGCAGACATTCTACTTCTACACCAGTGGAAGTTCTCTTTTGAGATATAACTGGTTTCATAGCTTCTTGTGTTTGATAACCTTCAAGAAAACTATTTAATTGGGAGTCAGTAACAGAAAGTTCATTCGCTTTCAAACAAGGGCCATTTTCCTTCAATAATATTGGTGAATGAAAAAGTGGGCTTTCTGGAGTCACGATATTAACCTCATGTGAACCAGCGCTTTGTTTTATAGTATCTACAGTGTTAGGTTCCAAATGGTCTATATTTATCACTCCTGGAGAATGTTGTTCACCAGGGAAGGCAGTGTGAATCTCATTCTGAATAGAGCTCGAATTCCGTTTGTTTAGACTCTTCTGCATTATGTCTGTTGCCAGGTTAGTGTCCTTTGCTCCTTGTTTGGCATTTTCAGTTGTCATCTGTTGTATAATTTTCTCTGACTGAGTATCCAGGTAGAAACTATCTTCAAAATCACAAGGAACTAATCCTAAGTCAGAAACACAATTATTTTTAGTTTCTTTTGCTGCATAAGCATCTGTTTCTTCTTGTACTCTAGAGGTATTTAGAAAATTCTCCTGCTGGCCTCCAGATTTACCAAATGCTCCAGCTGGTAGATGTACTCCATTGGGTATCTCAGTGCTGCTTATATTATCTCCGGATACCTGAAGATTATTTGATTTCTTTTCCTCCGCATTAAAATTTATACTTTTACATTTGATAATAGCATTTGAGTCTCTATTCATATGATTACAAGCTATCTGCTTCTCTAGTATTCTTTTCTGTTTGGTATAAATTTTTGTCTGTTTATCAGACTGCTTCTCCAGGGACTGATTAATTGGATTGGTATCATGGTGTTTAACACAAATATTTTGGTTTTTTGAATCACTTTGTATTAGCACTTTGTCTATTTTTTCTGACTCAACAGGAGCTAATCCTCTTCCATTTTCACTAACCACACTAGTGGATTGACAAGTCTCCTTTTTACTCTTGGATCCTGTGATAAAATGTTCCATAAGAATATCATTAGTTATTGTTTTGTTCCTTGAACAATTTTGTTCTGTTTGTGATGGGAATGATGCTTTGTTATGTTTTCCCTCAGCACATAAAGATGCATTTTTAGCAAGTGGCCCTGGACTTCTAAATTCCACATTCTTCTCATCTGAGGTAAATGAATCTTCACAATGAATAAGATTCAGCTGTTTTTGAAAATCAATTTTACACATCCCAGTGTCTTTCACAGGGCTACTGTCTCTGGATCGTTTGAGATGCTTACGTTTCCAAGATTTAAAGGTTGTGTTCATCTTTTCTAGACTGAGATTCAAAGCTTCTTTTTTTGTTTTCTCAGATGAGACAGTCTGAACGACTTTCTTAGTGCTTGTTTCTCCCTCATTCAAAGAGGTTTCTAGCTTCTCTTTACTTATATTCAAATAAGCCCGTTTTCTTCCTCTGGAAATTGAATGTGCCCGACATTCTCGTTTTCCATCCTGAAACTGATAATAAAAGGAATTTTTATGCTCTCTACCTTTATCTAAATCTTTCACCGTATTTGGTGATTCCTTAACAGAAGAATCACCAAATATTGTGTTACTTTTTTTCTTTGATGTTAATCTTTCACAAGACCTCTTAGTTTGGAGTTTAAATTTATGCTCCTTTTCTTCTGACTCACTGCTGGTCAATGAGCATGTATCAGAATTCAAAGGGGAATGTGGATTCCATTGCACTCCCATTTCAATTAAGTCCTGCTGTAGAATCATTTTGGCTTCTTCCACGATAAGGGCTGCTGCTTCCCTTTCAGTTAAGCCTTTTTTACCAGTCACCCAAATAGTTCGCATATTCCGACGTTCTTCAACGGCTTCCTCTTCCTCATCCACTGCCTTTCGGGCACTAGGAAGGGGATAGGAAGAGAAATAAATTAATGCATTGATTCATTCATACAACAAATAGTTATTAAGCATCAGCTGTCCTACGAATGAAAGAAACAGCACTGCCCAGCTGGTGTGACTCAGTAGTTGAGTGTCAAGTTATGAACCACAAGGTCACAGTTCAATTCCCAGTCAGGGCACATGCCCAAGTTGTGGGCTCAATCCCCAGTAGGAGGCATGCAGGAGCAGCTGGTCAATAATTCTCTCTCACCATTGATGTTTCTAACTCTCTCTCCCTCTCCCTTCCTCTCTGTAATCAATAAAAAAAAATTTTTTTTAAAAAGAAATAGCACTGAACAACAGAGAAATATATTTGCTCTCAGAGCTCACATTCTAGTTGGGGAAATCAGAAAATGAACAAATGTTAAAATATAGTCTATTTTAACTGATGATAAGAGTTGTGTACAAAAATGAAACACCAGGGTGGGATGGGTGATACTGCAATTTTTAAATAGCATAACCAGGGAAGGCCTAAGACAGATTCTTTAAATAAAAAACTTAAAAAAGTGAGCATCATAAAACTTGCATTGAAAACAAATCCTCTACATAATACAAACTCTGGACAAAATGTTAAAGGGACTGTGGAGTGACCAAAAGAAAGTAGAAACCAGAAAAGAGTTGAGACTAGAAGAAACAAATGGCAGTGGTTAAACTGTCACACTTTTCACCTGAAGGCAGGCTTCAGTCAGGGCCATGAAGGTAACTTGGATAAAAACCTGGAGTTTTGATTCAATTAGACAACAGAAATCAATTAGAAATATAAAGATTGTTAAGGAAGACATAAAATATCTCCATTTGTACATGATATGACTGTATATCTAAAAATCCTAGAGAAATCAATGATAGAAGTAACTCAAACAAGAATTCAAAAAATAACAGGATAACAATATACAAGAATCAACAGCCTCCATATACTCAAATAATAACCATATAGAAGAGATCATAGACACAAACCAATTAAAACAATAAAGATTAAATGAAAATAAATTTAACAAGAAATGTATAAAACCCCTTATGAGGAAGACTTGGAAACTCCTGAAAAGCTGTCTGTGGAAATCTTTTTTAAAATCCTCAATATCGCAACGATATCAAATGCAAAGAAATTACCTACCTGTGGATAGAATGACTCAACATTATAAAGGAGTCAGTTGTAAGTTAAATTTCAATCAAACCCCAATAAAATATCAACAGACACTTCAAATTTCACATGGGCAAACATGCAAAAGTAGACAGGAAAATATTGAAAAACTATGAGAGGGAGGTTGCCCTACCAGACATTAAAACATACTATAAAGGCTTTTTATTAAGAGCACTGTATTGCTGCCCTAGTCGCTTTGGCTCAGTGGATAGAGCATCCCGGGTTTGATTCCAGTCAAGGGCATGTACTTTGTTGCAGGCTCCCAGGCCTGGTCAGGAGCATGCGGGAGGCAAAAAGTCCCAAATCCATAAGAAATATAAGAAAAAGATATAACCAGATAATCTATAAAGATATTTTTAAATGTTTCTCTCACATCAATGTTTCTCTGTCCCTCTCAAACTCTCTCTAAAATCAATGAAAAAATATCTTCGGGTGAGGATTAAAAAAAAAGAGCATTGTATCGTTCATGAATTGACAAAAAGATAGTAAATTTTAAAAAATCCAGAGATAGACCTAATTACATATGGACATTTAGTATATGATGAAGGTGGCATTTCAAATCACTGGGACCAAGACAAACTTTTTTATAAATGGGAAATAGATAAATCCAGACCACATTACATACAAAATTAAATTCTAAATGTATCAGGAATCTAAATGCAAATTTAAAATACAAGAAAATGTGTGAATTCCTCTTTAATCTCACTGTACAGGAAGGCTTTCCAACTATGACATTCAGAATCAAAAAAGAAAAAAATATATTAAAAAAATTAATCAATAGAAAATTAATAAAACTCTGTATGGGTATAACGATGTAACAAAAGTCAAAAGACAACTGATAAATTTTGAGAAAATACTTTCAATATTCATATCAAATAAAGGGTTAAGAACCATAATCAATTTTTTAAAATGTATTTTATTGCTTTTTACAGAGAGGAAGGGAGATGGAGAGAGATAGAGAGTTAGAAACGTCGATGAGAGAGAAACATCGATCAGCTGCCTCCTGCACGCCCCCTACTGGGGATGTTCCCACAACCAAGGTACATACCCTTGACCAGAATCGAACCCAGACCCTTCAGTCTGCAGGCTAACGCTCTATCCACTGAGCCAAAACAGCCAGAGTGCGAAGACTTTTTTACCCTCTAATTACAAATAATTCTTCAGTCTTTCTTTTTCATGACCTTGATATTTTTGAAAAGTACTAGTCAATAACTTTGTAGAATGTCTCTCAATTCAGGCTTGTCTGATGTTTGCTTTTGATTAAATTCATGTTAGACATTTTTGATAAGGAACACTTCAGGAGCAATGTCTCTCTCAGTGTGTCACATGAAAAGGCACATGATCTTGATGTGTCACTAATTTTGGAGACGCACAGCCATGACAATAACAGCTTTAGGATAATAAGAAATTATTCTGTCCAGCCTGTGTGGCTTAGTGGTTGAGCGTCGACCCATTAACTAAGGAAGTCATCATTTGATTCCCTGTCAGGGCATATGCCTGGGTTGCAGGCTCAATCCCCTGTAAGGGCATGCAGGAGGCAGCTGATCAATGTTTCTCTCTCATCGATGTTTCTATCTCTCTCTCCCTCTCCCTTCCTCTCAGAAATCAATAAAAATATATTAAAAATAAAATAAAATAATTTTTAAAAAAGAAATGATTCTAAAATGTGTTAAACAATATTTCCAGTTAATTTTTTTTAAATGAGTGCTGCCTTCTGATGACCCATAGGAAGGGTCATGTATGATGTATGGCATATGGTTACCACAGAGACATTCCACATCTAAACTTTTTTACCTCAGGAACTAACAGTATATACTCCTAAACAAGTATGTATATATCCAAAGATTCTGTAAAAATCAGAGGCTCCAGAGGAGAACAACACTTTTACAAGAAGGTTTTAAACCATACTCCAAATAGACTTTGGCCAGAGATACACCCCAAAGTGACAAAATCACACATCAATTGTTCTTCTGGTCTGGGGTCAGAGGAGTGGCCCCAGCCCCACAGTTCCATTGAGTACTGCCCTAGTGGGGACTCTACAGTGGCCTGGGTTGTGTTCCTCCCAGGGTTATGTTCTAAAACTCCAGACAATTCCATCCTTCGAAATCTAGGTAGAGGTAGCTATGCCCCTATAGCCATGCTGGGTGCAGCACATGGGGCACTTAGTCCCACAGGAGCCTTACCTGGGGGTGGCGGTGGAAGGCAGAGAGCAGAGTCACAATGTGAGGTGGCACAGGGGGCAGCAAGGCTGCTCCTTTAAATATGCCCATCCCTTCTCATGCATATTACAAGTTTCAGAGCCTATATCAGGCCTAAACGAAGTGTGAGGAAAGAAATACTAAACTGGAAACGAGACTGATGCTTTTATAAATTTTGAACAAATTCTTAATAGCTGAAAATAAAACTCTTAAACCTATAAGTGCCTAAATATCAATAGGATCTGGCCAAGGTTTTATACAAGAGTGAGTTCAAAGAACAGTGGTTGAGAAATTACTTAAGCTATTCCTTGATTATATATACACTGAGTGGCCAGATTATTATGACCAGCCAGATTATTATGACCACGCCATCAGTACAATGAAGTGAATAAATTATGCAAATAATAATAATAATAATAATAATAATAAAACCTTGAGAGTATTTGCTTAGGAAGTTTTCAATATTCAGTATTTTTGGAAGTGTCAATGAAGTACTGATGGGGTGGTCATAATAATTTGGCCACTCAGTGTATACTGAGACCATCAATAACTTGGTTACCCACATGTACACAATAATCAAGGAATCCTACTCTCACAATTATTTTGAGGGACTAGTGTTCCAAAGAACATTCAGGAGGAGCACATTTTTAAAATATATATGTATTTTTTATTGATCTCAGAGAGGAAGGAAAAGGGATAAAAACATTAATGATGAGAATCATTGATCGGCTGACCCCTGCACGCCCTCTACTGGTGATTGAGCCGACAACCCAGTAACCTCCTTGGTTCATAGGTTGACGCTCAACGAATGAACCACATGGCTGGGCAAGAGAAGTACATTTTAAAGTGCTCTTGCCTAAAGAAAGTCTAATGTGAGCCCTAAATATATATTGAAAATCTAAATCCATCAAAGCACTAAGCCAGTGGTTCTCAACCTTCCTAATGCCACGACCCTTTAATACAGTTCCTCATGTTGTGGTGATCCCCAACAATAAAATTATTTTCGTTGCTACTTCATAACTGTAATTTTGCTACTGTTATGAATCATAATGTAAATATCTGATATGCAGGATGTATTTTCATTGTTACAAATTGAACATAATTAAAGCATAGTGATTAATCAATTTCATAAAAACAATATGAAATTATATATGTGTTTTTCGATGGTCTTAGGCGACCCCTTTGAAAGGGTCGTTCAACCCCCAAAGGGGTCGCGACCCACAGGTTGAGAACCACTGCACTAAGCATTGATACCTTACCTTTACTCAATTTTTCTAGGGGAGAATTATGATACTTTTAGAAATGTCTTTTAAGTCATGAAATATTTTAAAAGTATAAAAAATAAAAAGTAACCCTAAAGGGGGGGAAAGTAGCCATGTTTCCTTCCATTTACACCAACTATGTCATGATATTATCAAAGAGAAAAATATTTTAATACAGAAATTATTATTTACTAATTGACATGATTTTTCATTTAATAACTCTCTGCAGACAGGGGGACTCTCTTACCTTTTAAAAGGCACAGCATTTTTCAGAACAGTCTCCACCTCAGCAATATTTGCTCTGGCAAGATCTGCCACAGTAAGAAAGCCGGAAGCATAGAGGAATCTGGCTCGCTGGGCATTAAGTAAGGACACCCGGATAAGATCACACAACTCCCTCTGGATTCCAAATGTAAGACGCTTCTGAAATTGGGAAAGTAGTAGTTCCATGTTGTGCCAGCCCAGGCGGTTGGAAAACACTGTAATCATCCCTAGAATATGCATAGAATATTTATTAAATTAAAAATTCTTTATAGATCAATTCTTTATTTCTTTAGGTGTACTTTTGTTTCACTGTTTCCTTTTTTCCTGGATAATTGTAAAGTTTTACAGGCCCATGTGTAAGTTAACAGAAGAGGAGATATATGTTAAGGGCCTAGCTAATTAGCCAACAAATGTGCTAAACACATTCAATGTCATCTTACTTATTCTTTTTAAAAAAACTGATTTCAGAGAGAAAGGGAGAGAGAGAGAAAGAAACATTGATTGGTTGCCTTCCAAAGGTGCCCAGATTGGACCGGGGATCAAACCCACAATCCAGGTATGTGCCCTGACCAGGAACTGAACCCACCACCTTTCGGTGTATGGGATGATACTTCAACCAACTGAGCCACACCAGCCAGGACAGGCTCATTTATCCTTTTTATTTTATTTATTTATTTTATTCTTTATTGTTTAAAGTATTACATAGGTCTCCTTTTCCACCATCGACCCCTCCCCAGCCACTCCTACCCCCCAGGAACTGCCCCTACTGCCCTAGTGTCCATGTCCATTGGTTAGGCTTATAGGAATGCATGCAAGTCCTTTGGTTGATCTCCTACCCACCACGTGCCAACCTACCCTGCCTTCCCTCTGAGGTTTGATGGTCTGTTCGATGCTTCTCTGTCTCTGGATCTATTTTTGTTCACCAGTTTATGTTGTTCATTATATTCCACAAATGAGTGAAATCATGTGATATTTATCTTTCTCTGACTGGTTTATTTCGCTTAGCATAATGCTCTCCATGTCCATCCATGCTGTTGTGAACAGTAAGAGTTCTTTCTTTTTTTTTACAGCAGCGTAGTATTCCATTGTGTAGATGTACCACAGTTTTTTAATCCACTCATTTGCTGATGGGCACTTAGGCTGTTTCCAAATCTTAGCTATTGTAAATTGTGCTGCTATGAACATATGGGTGCATATATCCTTTCTGATTGGTGTTTCTGATTTTTTGGCATATATTCCTAGAAGTGGGATTACTGGGTCAAATGGGTGTTCCATTTTTAATTTTTTGAGGAAACGCCATACTGTTTCCATAGTGGCTGCACCTCATTTATTCTTAATCATGTCCTTGACATTTGAAAAAACTAAGGCAGAGCACATAACCACAAAACAAAAAGCCCTCACCCTAGTTCATTCCTCTCTTTCAATCTCTCTTTTTTCCTTTCTTTTTTTAAGGAAGAGAGAACCCTTAAAAATAGGTAAGGGACTCTTTCCACCTAGAGGAAAATAAGAAAGCTGATTTAAATATTCAAGGGCTGTTTGCACTTTAAAAAGTGAATCTCCCATTGATATTTTCTTCAAAGAAAGGTTGCCCAATTCAATAGCTAGACAGTCTTGAAATAAAGAGGCCAGAGCAGGCAAGTGCCAAGTCATTAAAAAAATCATTTCCCTATGAGAACACTAACCCTAGAGGCACCCTAAGACATTTGATGCCAGTGAATTGAAGGGTGAGTTTCTCCTTCCTGACTACCTCCCACCCCATCTTTCCCTCAGTATTCTTTCATATATGCACATACCTTCACAATATGCACACTCTCCAGCAGCCCAGGGTTTCCTTCCGAAGGACTTGGTAAAATCAGATCCCTAACTTTCCTGTTTGATTAGCTTATAGAATATGGGTTTAATTTTATTAAATAAGACTCCCGTTTCCTTAGACAAGAAATAATAATTTAGAACAGTCCGAAGTGCAGAAATCCCTTTCCATTTGCCATCCTCCTCAATAGCAAGTATTAATCAGTAACTAACTTAGAAAAGGGAGATCACTGAAAATGTGTCTGTTTCTTCTTGCAGTAGCAGGCAACAGGAAAAATAAAAAAGATAAAAAACAGAAAACAAAGGTGTCCTGGTGATGTTAGGGATTATACAAAATTATGGTTTAACACAATCCCCTCAATTTTAGAGAAGCCAACAGTAAAATGGAATTGAGGGAGGGGGAGAGAGAGAAGTAATCTTAATTTAACTTCAAACCACAGTCTTAAATAAATGCAGAAGTCCTTGTTTAACTGACCTGCATAAACAGCAGCTGATTGTTGTAAAGATTGAACCTGCCCACGATTGCATCCATATTTCCGATTAATTTCTTTTAAGGGAACTTCACTGATTAAATCTAGTAACACAAGACTGGTAAAAAACCTGGAAAGTAAATCACCAAAATATGATAAGAGATCACTTTTATCTACTATAAAGGTATAAGTAAGTAAGAACCAAAAAGGCAAGAGAGAAGATTCCTAATAAGATATAGGATTAGCGGGCAAAGACTGAGCTCAATGTTTGTAAAGTAAGTTCTGAAATATATTAGTACTATAGCATAGAATTTAATATCTGCACAACAAAAAGATTTCATCTATGGTTCAATACTGCTAACTAATTTCAAAAAATAAGACTTGTTTCAAGAAATGTAATGGCACAAAAATTTAAAACAACATTTGATACACAGTTATATGGTTATATAACCATATTTCAATAAAATGACAGAATTTGAGTATAAAAAAGTTTTTATTTGAAAGGCAATAGTGCCACAAATTATCTAGGTATATGAATCCTTACAAAACTTACACTTGACTATGTTGTAAATAATATGCTAGAGAAATGCCTTAAGAAAAAAATAATTGTAGTATATTTCAAAAAAGCTAAAAGCCTATACAATTTCCCAGCTGAACCTTTTATTTTTTTTCAGCTGAATCTTTTATTGGCTCTTCTGTAGTAGTAATGAATCACTTCCATGGCTGTCAGGAGCATCCTTCCCTAAAGCATCCTGATTCACATTTTCTTTAAGAGGAGGAATTAATTAAATGTTCTACTATAAGAAGTATTCATATATAATGGTTTCTAAACTACAAATAGCAAGGGAGAAACTAATATATTAATAAATTCAGTACATACTAGTAGAGTAAATTAAAAAAATTTACTATATGGAGCCAAAAATTTGATTTTAATGACAATGAAAGTGACTACAATAAACTGAACATCTACTGCATATTTAATACTGTATTAAATACTAGGAAGTGCAGGCTCCTTGATACTTACCTTTTATGGATGGCCATTTGCCGGTGTTGTCTCTCAGTTCTGGCTACTACTTTCCCCTTCACACAGCGAGCCAAGAACCCTTCTTCAACTCCCACTAGCTCTGCCACCCGTTTCATAGAAGTTGGCAACTTCTCCCATAAACAGAGAAATCGATACCAATCAATAGTAGTCCAATCCTCAAACATAGGTGTAACCTGAAGGAAAGAAGCGTCATCATTAGCTAAAACTTTTGATTACAAAAGGAACAAGTACATATAAATGTCATATTAAAATCAAAAGAGTATACTAATAATAGAGGAATATGCAAATTGTCCAGGATGCCATCACAGTAACAGTAACAACCGAACAGCAGGCTGGCAGGTTGTGTGGGGCAACAAGGCCAGCACACCCTAAGGTTGTGTGGGGCAACAAGGCCACGCTCACCGCATCTCCGTGTGGGGACTCAGGCACTGTGACTCAAGTGGAGGAGGGCGCATGGGGGTCCGGGAACCCAGATGCTGCCCATGGCCCAGAGGTCAGCTGGGACCTGCCCTTCCATGCCAGACACTCGC
>NW_005367587.1:6656538-6661084 GCF_000412655.1 Myotis brandtii
GTGATCAGGCCAGCAGGGAGGCAGTTGGGGTGACCAGGCCGGCAGGAGGGGGGGCAGTTAGGGGCAACCAGGCCGGCAGAGGGGGGCAGTTGGGGGCAATCAGGCAGGCAGGTAGGTGAGCAGTTAGGAGCCAGCAGTCCTGGATTGTGAGAGGAATGTCCAACTGCCAGTTCAGGCCTAAACTCACAGTCGGACATCCCCCAAGGAGTCCCAGATTGGAGAGAGTGCAGGCTGGGGTGAGGGGACACCCCATGCATGAATTTCATGTACTGGGCCTCTAGTTTGAAGATAAAAACTATAAATGTGATAATACCTAATCCTATATAATAAAAGAGAAACATGTAAATTGACCGTCCCTCTGCTACACTCACCAGCCTATCAGGAGTGAGTGTGCAAATTAACCCAACAAAGATGGCGGGAAGTAGCCCGGGTCCTAGGTGCCTGGCGGTGGCAGCCAGAGCAAACCCTGGGTCCCGGGTGCCGGAGGGAAGCCGGTGTTGGCAGTCGAGGGAAGGAAGGCCTACTCTTGCATGAATTTTCGTGCATCGAGCCTCTAGTCTATATATATATAAGACAAGCAACTGGAACGACAGAATGACCAGAACAACCGGTTGCTATGACACGCACTGTGGCAGCCAACAGGCCTGATTGGGGCCCCAATCAGCACCCCCACTCCAATTGGGGGTGGGGTCAGCCAGCCAACTGTACACGGCCCCTCATCCCAGCTGGCCTGGCCCCCAGTCAGCCCCCACCACCCGATCATGGGCGGGGCTGGCCAGCCCACCTCCCACATCCCCTCTCTCTGCCAGCCTGGCCTCCTATCGGCCCCCATTGGGGCAGGCAGCCAAACCCCACCCGTGCATGAATTCGTGCACTGGCCTCTAGTCCTATATAATAAAAGCCTAATATGCAAATTGTCCACTGGGGTGGTCGTTCGACTAGGAGTTCGACAGGGAGACCGGGAGTTTGACTGCTCACTATGATGTGCACTGACCACCAGGGGGTGGCGCAGAACATGGTGGGTGTCAGCAATGCACTGCAACCTGGAGCCAAGGGTGACGGGGACAGAGGTGTGGTGAGAATATGGGGTGTCTGCCGAGCTTGCTCTCACTCCCGCTACCCTCCCCCAGGATGCCAGGGCTTGTACGCCAGGAAGCCCCCCACACTCAGGTGCCTGGTGCCCACGAGGAGCCCACCCTGCACCTGCATGGCCTCTTCTGGGTGAACCGGGCAACAGCCGTCGAGACTGCAGGGGCCGGTCGGGCTGCCCGTGGGTTTCGCACAGGAGCGCTCTGCCCGCCTGGTTTCTGCCCACGCTGCACCCCGGCCCACGGCATCTGGCCACGCTCACCGCATCTCCGTGTGGGGACTCAGGCACTGTGACTCAAGTGGAGGAGGGCGCATGGGGGTCCGGGAACCCAGATGCTGCCCACGGCCCAGAGGTCAGCTGGGACCTGCCCTTCCATGCCAGACACTCGCGCTTTGATCACCGGCCAGGCCTAGCGACCGCACCCATGCATGAATTTCGTGCACAGAGCCTCTAGTTATATAAGAAGGGGGATGGAAATGGCATGCAGGGGGTAGATATGGATATCAGACTTCACCGAATATTCCTTTTGACAATAGTTCTAACTTCTGAATCACATAAGAGTCTTAAATATTCAAATAGTACATGCAAACTATAAATTTTTCATTTAACTTAAAACATAAATGTATGTTAATTTGCCAATAGTTTGAGCTGGGGTCAAGGCCTTTTCATTTGAGTGTTGAGTCTGTTCATTAGAATTTACCATTGCTTTCTTATCAATACAAGATGTTTTCTTAGGGTATCTTTGATGTTCAAGATTCTACATATTTTTTCTCCCCATTTTCACCAATATGAAAGTAAAGGAAACAGAACTTACCAGGTAGACAATATGCAGATCATTCTCTAAAACAAAACCCTTCATCGCTCTTTGGAGATCAGCAAAAATATCTAAAGTATCAGCTGGAGAAAGTGAGGAAGAAAGAGTTGCCGACCCAAGATGTGTTGGATGATACACTTTTCCTAGTTTGCGGGTGGGGAAAATAAAAGATCAGATGTTGAAAATAAAACAACACAGTCTTTTTGTATTCCTTAATTAACCTTTTAGGCTCTGATAAATTTTACAAACAGAATCTTGCCCAATGCATGGGAGCGGGCTCTATTCGAATTGTCTGATGTTGCTGAACACAACACTGACTTACTAAAAATGAGTTGATACATTCCTTGAAAAATTAATTTCCTTTCATACTGCTTGAAAAGCCAATTTCCTTTTATTAATCAGTCACACACATCTAATTCACTAAAGAAGAAAAAGTGAGTAAGTTGAAACTAAGAAGTCATAGTTACCTTCTGTTCCATCACTAGCTTCAGTAGTCTGGATGAATTCATTTTCTAGCAGCCACATTACACAGGACTCAATTGCTCCAAGTTGAACAGGATCTTGATTTTTCTGAATTCCCAGCTTCCCTTCTCTCATACTTGCAGCCAAAAATGTGCAAGAAGCATAAGTCTGCATATCTTGTGATGTACTTGCCACTCCACCAACAATTATCTGATACAAGAGGTTTGAAATTTTCTGTAACTTTTTAATAAGATATGCAGGCCCTCATGATATAAAATAAATGAAGTGATTTTTGTTCTCTTAAAACGTTATCAGCATCTTTTTTTAAAAAAATATATTTTATTGATTTTTTACAGAGAGGAAGGGAGAGGGATAGAGAGTTAGAAACATTGATGAGAGAGAAACATCAATCAGCTGCCTCCTGCACACCCTTTACTGGGGATGTGTCCGCAACCAAGGTACATACATGCCCTTGACTAGAATCGAACCTGGGACCCTTCGGTCCGCAGGCTGACGCTCTATCCACTGAGCCAAACCGGTCAGGGCCAGCATCTTAATGTAGAGACTTTTTACTAACTCCTCCATCATCATACATTATAAATGTAGACAACATCTAATGACAACATGAAAACTTTTCCAGAAAAGTGACACATTTTCTCATCAATGAAAATAAGTGAATCATTATCTATCTGAAATGTGGAAACTAACAACATATATAAAGGATGTTGTGATGGCTCATGGCCAACAATCAAAACAATTCTTCTCATTCTTCTTTCTGAAGTATGTGGGCATAGAGAAATGCTAGTATTGAATACTTCCTAACCAGAAGAAGGGTTGGTAATAGGTGTAGAAAAAGATAAAGTCAGCTGTAGCCAGTTTGGCTCAATGGATAGAGTGTCCGCCTGCAGACTGATGGGTACCGGGTTTGATTCTGGTCAAGGGCACATGCCTAGGTTGTGGGCTCGATCCCATTGGGGGGGGGGGTGCAAGCCAATCAGTGATTCTCTCTCATGATTGATGTTTCTCTCTCTCTCTCCTTTCCTCTTTGAAATCAATAAAAATATATTAAAACAAAAACAAAAAGATGAAGTCAGTGCATCTTGCAGGTATCATTTTCCTACAACCATTCTATTACATATACTGATTAGCCCCTTGCCTTCTTTCACTTAACGCATATTGGAAGCATAACAAATCATCCTAAACAGTTATCTCAGTTTTTCCAAGATTTATTTAGTAATAATGCTATTTTGGTTGTTTCCAGTTTTTTTCTTATGACCAATAGTGTTATAATAAACATTCTTGTACATTTAATTTAACATAATTTCACAAATAAATTCGTAGGTAAAATTCCTAGATGTAAATCTGCTGGATAAATGGCTATGTGCATTTTAAAAAATCTTACTAGGAAGGAAAACCAAGATGGCAGCATAGGTAAACACTGGAGATTGCTGCTTAGCACAACCACTTCAAGAATACAACTAAAAGACAAAACAGACATCATCCAGAACTACAGGAAGGCTGGCTGAGTGGAAATTCTACAACTAGAAGGAAAGAGAAAAGCATACCGAGACTCAGAGGAGGTGCGGTGCGGAAGTAAAGTACAGAGGTACGGAGGCGCATGGGGAGAGAGCTCGCGGCTGAGGACACGGTTGTCTTTTTCAATCGGTAGGGAGTCTCAAGCTCTGACCTCCAGTTCCGGGCGAGTCTCTGCGGAGCCAGTCTCATACGGGAGAAACTGGACTGTCTGGCATCGGTCGGAACCCGACGGCAGCTTTCTCTCAGAGGTGCTTGCAGCGGTTGCCGGAACACTGAGAAGCAGGGCCTCTGAGGGCAGCCATAGCTGCTTGCTCTGCCCTGTTGATCCCCTGGGACCCCTGCCCGGCCCAAGCTGTGCACCTGCTTTTGCATATGAAAGGCCTGGCCCTTTGCAATCTGAAAATTACCTAACCAACTGCAGCTGGCCCAAGGCCCCACAGCAGCTTGCATTCCCTTCACAGCTGAGCCCCTGCTGGGTAGCCTCAGGCAGAGGCTAGATTAGCACCTCCTTAGAGATCCAGGAGCCAGTGTGCCCGGTGGTCACAGTGGGACCATCCAGATTGCAGCTCCTCAGATCCATAAAGGACACACTCAGGGGGCAGACTCAGTGAGCACCAAAGCCCCACTGAAGCAAGTCTTGCCCC
>NW_005367587.1:6662461-6672996 GCF_000412655.1 Myotis brandtii
GGTGGGAACCGGGTGGAGGGGAGCTATGGGGGGAAAAAAGAGGAACAACTGTAATAATCTGAACAATAAAGATTTAATTTAAAAAAGAAATCTTACTAGGTATGAACAAGTTGTCCTCCAAAAGAGTTATAGCAGTATATGAGAGTGCCTACTTTCATCATCCTCACCAATCTGATGTTAACAATTCTTTTCTTTCTTTAATTGAGAAATAAAGCAGGGTCTGAGTAAAGGCATCAGTACCCCAGCACCACTACTAAAGTCAATAGCAAGACATGCATGCTGATATATGAATAGAACACTTTTCTGGATGAATTAATGAAATATTTAAAGGGGGTTACCTTTGAGGGCTATGAGCAGAAAGTTTTATTTTTCACTTTAAATCTTTTCATACTGTTTGAAACTTCTAATCATGTGTATTTGTAATTTAGTATTTTTTTTAATGTCAACAGGTATTATCTAGATGGAGAAACTAGGGTCCATTTTTGTCACCTTTATTCAGAAAATAAATAAAACCATATATAAAAAATAAAAAGAACCATCTGGTATGTGGATTTTAATGCACTGTTTTGAAATGGATTGATATAGCACTAGCTGTATTAAATTCCAGGAATTCTATGTATATAAAAGCCTAAGCAGCCGTTCAACCATTTGACCAGTCACTATGACATGCACTGACCACCTGGGGGCAGATGCTCAATGCAGGAGCTGCCCCCTGGTGGTCAGTGTGCTCCCACAGCAGAAGCACCACTCAGCTGACCGACAGGCACCAGACACTGGGCTTACGGCTGGTGAGCGCTGCTGCAGTGGCACAAGCCTCTCCCGCAGACACTCCCCCTGCGCACCCCTTCCCCATCTGGACCGGGACTGGATTAGGACCAGCATCGGGACTGACTTGGCGCGAGCCTGTGGCTACTTCTCAGTCATGGGTGCACCGATATTGCCCTAGGACAGGCATGCAGAGACCACAGCGAAGCGGCAGCGAGCCTACTGAGCGGCAGCAGCGGCAGGCACAGCAGGGCCAGGATGAGCAGGAGAGGCATGGTGCCTGCCCCGGGCTCTGGCTCCAGCTCCTCCCTGGCCGCCTGCCACTTCACGCACTACTATATCCCTCAGGGGATGTTGGACTGCTGGTTTTGGCCTGATCCCTGCAGGCCACACTGAGGGACCCCACCGGTGCACGAATCCGTGCACCGGGCCTCTAGTAACTATATAAAATAGAAGAGATTCAGACTTGGGAAGGCTATAAATAACCTCATAAAGAAAGACAAGCTAGCCCTAACTGGTTTGGCTCAGTGGATAGAGCAACAGCCTGCGGACTGAAGGGTCCCAGGTTTGATTCCGTTCAAGGGCATGTACCTTGGTTGCGGGCACATCCCCAGTAGGGGGTGTGCAGGAGGCAGCTGATGGATGTTTCTCTCTCATCGATGTTTCTAACTCTCTATTCCTCTCCCTTCCTCTCTGTAAAATATCAATAAAATATATTTTAAAAAAAGAAAAAAAAAGAAAGACAAGCTAAGATTTTTCACATATAAAGTTCTACCATTGAAGTATAGGTACAAAAGAGCAAGTGGTAATTTAGCGAACAGACTTACCTCCAGAATAGCTCTTATCATGCTCGGAGTTAATTCTTCTCCTTCTCGTCTTCGCAGACAGCTCCGAACAGGTTTTAGAGATCCCTGAAGTAAAGCTATGCCTTTTGATTTCTCAGAGTTCTTACAAATTAAGATACTCTCACCTATAACCAAGAAAATCATACGTTTGCAAAATCTCAACACATTTCCATAAGATAGTGGCTAAAAAGAACTTAATTGTCTTATTTGTTTTAAAGAAAATAATAGATGATAGTGACTGTCATGGTCAAAAAATTATTGCTAATGTTTTATTTTCTGAACTTTGGATTGTAGGGGATCAGAATATATATGCCACACTAAAATATGCCACTTTCTTCATAATTAAGAATTAATTTGACCTGAAGGCAATTGGAAAGTAGCAAACACAGAAAAAAGCTCTTTGCCTTCTTTCCATTAGCTTAGAAGCAAGACATATATTTTTGATCACTTTGAAAATTATGTAATTGTCTAACCACTATGCTGTACACGTGAAACTAATATAAATAATATTGGATGTCAATGGTAATTGAAAAATAAAATTTTTTGTAGCTTAAAAAAAAAATGGCCTTGGCCCTAGCTGGTTTGGCTCAGTGGATAAAGCCTTGGCCTGTGGACTGAAGGGTCCCAGGTTCGATTCCAGTCAAGGACACGTGCTCGGGTTTCAGGCTCAATCCTGCGCCTGAGGGGACGTGCAGGAGGCAGCCAATCAATGATTCTCATCATTGATGTTTCTATCTCTCTCCCTTCCTCTCTGAAATCAATAAAAATATATTTTTTAAAAAATGGCCTTGGGTGGTTTTCTCAGTGGTTAGAGCTTCAGCCCATGCACCTAAGGGTCTAGGGTTACATTTCCCATCATGGGCATGTACCTCAGTTGCAGGCTCAATCCCCAGCCCCAGTTGGGGCACATGAAGGAGGCAACCCATCAATGTTTCCCTCTCACATCAATGTTCTTCTTTCTCTATCTTTCTCTCTCTCCTCCTCTCTCTCCCTTCCTCCCCCCATCCTTCCACTCTATTTAAAAGCAATGGGAAAAACATTCTCAGGTGAGGGTTAAAATAATAATAATTTTAAAAATAAAATAAAACCCCTAAGGGTCAGTTGGGTACATGGCCAGTCAGCTAAAGATTTTATATTCCCCAGCTTCCATTGAAATTGAGAAAAGTAACCATGTGACTAATTGTATGTGAGGAAAAATACTCTGTACATCTCCTTTTTAAAAAATATATATTTTTTTATTGATTTCAGAGAAATGAGAGGGAGAGAGAGAAACATCAATAATGAGAGAAAATCATTGATCATCTGCCTCCTGCACGCCCCTTACGGGGGATCGAGCCCACAACCCAGGCATGTGCCCTTGACCAGAATCGAATCTGGGACCCTTCAGTCCACAGGCCAACACTATCCAGAGCCAAATTGGTATCCATCTTCTTAAAAGGGCAGAACATGTTCTTTACTTACTCATCTCCCCTTCTGGATGTCTAAAATGCAGATGTGCTGACAGAGACTAGAGTAGTCATCTTACACCATGGGATAGAAACCACATTGCTGAACATGGAAAAACAAACTAGAAAACGTGGTCCCTGACACTGGTGTCACACTATCAGCTCCAGACTGTACTGATATATGAGAAGAAATTAACTTCTACCTCGTTTAAACACTTGTTATGTTGGCTTTTGTTACATCAGTAAACTTATATTCTAACTAATCCAGTCACTAATAAGTTATAGTCAATTTTTATTATTTGTGGTAGTTATGTTCTGTAGTGACCACAAACTGAATTAGGGAATATTGAACCATTGCTCCTAGGGGAGATACAGGGCTAGCTTCCTGCAAGCCTCTAACGCAACATTTTCAATAAAATCTTGTCTTAAGCATGTTTCTGTCTAAAGAGACCTTATTTAATATGTGCTATTGATTTATTAATATTAAACTCACAGTCAACAGTACTATATCTCATGGCTAAACAAAGCTTATCTAATACACTTATTTCCCCTATACAGCACATCACAGCCATCTTGCACTTAGGAACACTAGATAATAATTTTATTTCAGCATTATGCTTGGGGGTCACATTAAACAGTTAAATCACCAAAAAGCCCAAAAATGTAAGACTATGGCACTAAATAGACCATGAAAAGGATGCTTGTTTACAGTGTGAGAGCCAAAGCAAGAAGGTAGAGAACCATGTGTGCTTCCAGACATTCAAATTCTTCATGGCTCTGCACATATCCATGAAAGCCCAACAAGTGTTGATTTGGGGGTTATGAATAAATTTGAGTAAGTAAGCAAATTCATAAATATGAGATCCACCAAATATGAGGACCGACTGTATTTAGGGACCTCACATGGCAAATCAAGTTATTCTAAGTCACTTCCTCGGTATACTGCCCAGCTTTTTGTGCCCAGAATATCCCACCCGTTTTCCCATTAAGATTGTCCCTTTTCTCCTGGATATGCAAATTTCACTTCAATAGCCACAGAACTGTTTGCCTATGTATTTGAAATTTGGTATAATGTTAAAGTCAATAAACTACCTCTTAGAAAAGAAAGATAAAGTAACAGACTGTTCCTCCAAATTTTTATTTATTTATCCTTATTATTGAAAGTATTACAGATGTCTTTAATGTTTGCCATTGTAATGTGCTTCCCAGCTCTCAGCATCACTATTTGAACTCTCTCTTAGACCTAAACAGAACTAATATCCATGAACATTACTCCTTTCACCCTGGCAAGTATGGCTCAGTTGGTTGGAGCACTGTCCTGTACACCAAAAGGTGGGTTCAATTACTGGTCAGGGCACATACCCAGGTTGTGGGTTCAATCCCCGATGGGAGGCAACCAATCAAAGTTACTCTCTTATATCGATGTTTCTCTCTCTCTAAAATCAATTTTTAAAAAAGAAAGAGTCCAGTTGGCATAGCTCAGTGGTTGAGCATCAACCTATGAACCAGGAGGTCATGGTTCAATTCCCAGTCAGGGCACATGCCTGGGTTGCAGGCTCAATCCCTAGTATGGGGCATGCAGGAGGCAGCCAATCAATGATTCTCTCTCATCATTGATGTTTCTATCTCTCTCTCCCTCTCCCTTCCTCTCTGAAATCAGTAAAGATATATTAAAAAGAAAAAAAAATAGATAAATTGGACTTCATCAAAAAGAAAGAAAATTACTCCCTTCATTAACACTAAATAGTAGACTATCCTGGAAATTAATAATATTTTAGCTAATGTGATAATTCACTTGACTAAGATAATACTGAATCATTTCACAGTATATAATACAAAAGAAAATCTTAATTCTACCTTAGTAGAAAATGAATGGTTGACAATATATGAAAAATGACTTAAATTATAAGTATTAAGCAAATCCAAAAGAATGACATTAGTGCGTTGGATAACAAACACAGCATAATGAGAACCGGGTTGCTAGGAACTAATCAAATTTCAAGTAGAACGACACTGTCCATCTGCAATGCTATTGAAATTAAATTCAAACTCACCTACTGTGTCTACTCCTTTCCTGCCAGCACGACCAACCATCTGCTTATAAGTAAGAATATCTAGAGTTCGGCCACTGAAGATAGGAGTCCGAATAATTACACGACGTGCAGGTAAATTCACCCCAGATGAAAGAGTAGAAGTTGCTGCCAAGACTCGAATCTGACCTTGACGGAAGGCTCCTTCAATGATATCCCTCTCCTCAAAAGTAAGACCTAAAAAAAGGAAGTTACAATAACATGCACAGATGGACCTTGAACAACACAGGAGTTACAGGCACAGACCTCACACACAGTGGAAAATCCATGTTTAGCTTTTGACTCCCCCAAAATTCCTACTGCTGACTAAAAGTCTTACTAATAATATAAACAGTCAATTAACACATATTTTGCATGTTATATGTTTTTTATACTGTATTATTACAGCAAAGTAAGCTAAAAAAAGAAAATGTTAAGAAAATCATAAGGAAAAGAAATACTTTTATAGTACTCTACTATATTGACACCATAAGTTTACATCATCTATTTACAAGATGAATTGTCTGTCAGTACCTATATCAATATTGTCTCATGATACAAAACACTGTAGATAGTATATGTATTAGTAATACTAGACATCAAAAATGAAAGATGTGCCCAGCCAGCATGGCTCAGTGGTTGAGCAACCTATGAACAAGGAGGTCACGGTTCGATTCCCAGTCAGGGCACATGCTTGGGTTGCAGTGTGGAGTGTGAAGGAGGCAAGCTGATCAATGTTTCTCTCATCATTGTTGTTTCTATCTCCCTTTCCCTCTCCCTTCCTCTCTGAAATCAATAAAAATATATTTTAAAAAAAGAAAGATGTAAGCCTGGCCTGTGTAGCTCAGTGGTTGAGCATCAAACCATGCACCAAGAGGTTACTGGTTCAATTCCCAGTCAAGGCACATGTCTGGGTTGCAAGCAGGAGGCAAGCCGATCGATATTTCTCTCTCATCAATGTTTCTATCTCTGCCTTCACTTCCTCTCTCTCTAAAAATCAATAAAAACATTTTTTTAAAAATGAAAGATGTGAAAAAGAAACTCATTTATTTACAGATAACAATTCATGCTCTGATAATAAAGCAGCAGCAATACAATTGTTTGGTGGCAGTCTAACTAGATAGTCTAGTCTGCACACTAATAAATGAACCGTTACAAGATTTTTATGGCATATAGTAACAGACATATTCATAAGACAGTAGAAACACTGTTATAGTTTTTTTAAACTGATTACCTATGATAATAGCCTGATACACATTAGCATATTGTACAGTAATGTAATTTTTAAAGCACTTATAAAACAGTAAAAAAACTAACACATTATTAATTTTACATTTTATATCATTCACCTTATGCCTATGTAAGGACAGGCTATCATTTCAATACAAGTCTTGCTCATGATGAATAATTAGGCAATGAAGATGACCCAAAAATGTCTCATACAGTTCCTGACACACAGTCATTATATTTTCACATAAAGACACTCACACACATACATAACAGATAAGTTTATTCCATGTATGGCATGATAGTTATTTACTATTCATTAAGTGGAAGTGGATCATCATAAAAGTTTTCAATCTCATCATCTTCACACTGAGTAAGCTGAGGAGGGGGAGACAGAGGAGGGGTTGGTCTTGCTGTCTCAGGGGTGGCAGAGGCAGAAGAGGTAGAGGAGGTGAAAGGGAAGGCAGAAGAGGCAGGCACACTCAGAATAACTTTACAGAAATACATTGTAATTTCTGACTTTTTGCTTTTCATTTCTCTAAATGAGTGTCTCTATGGTACCAAGCCTTCCACTGTCTGCTTTAGTTTCAGTGCCCACACCACAGAAGGGCCCATGCTGTAAAAGAAGGCAAAGCAGTCTTAATAACTGGAGCCCTTCTGCCAGGTGTCTAATGGCAGTTTGTTTCCTGGCACTGCTTCTTTATGTCTTCTTCTTCATCTTCTGGCATTGATTCGGAAGCACTCAATTCCATCAAGTTATCTTCTTCAAGATATGCATCTTGAAACTCTTCACTAGCCCCCCCCCCTTTTTGCCATATTCACAATCTCTTTCATGGTTTCTTTGATTGGATCTGTCATAAATCCTGTGGAGTCATGCGCAACATCTGGACACAGTTTTCTCCAGCAGGAATTTATTGTTTTCAGGTTAGATGGCTTTCACAAATTTCTCTGTAACAATAGCATCTTTAGTGGTGTGATCCTTCTAGACTTTCATGATGTTCTATCAGAGTTCTCTTCTATAGTGTTGACAGTTTTTTCCATAGAGTACCATGTGCAATGAGCCTCATAGATCCTTACTATCCCCTGATCAGTAAGTTGAATTAGAAGTGTTGTGTCTGGGGGGCAAGTAGACCACAACAACCCATTCAGTGCTGAACTCATGAGTTTCTGGCTGGCCAGAGACTTTGTCTAATATCATAAGAATTTGATATGCTCCCAGGGGCCTATCTAAAATATTGGACAGGGTAGAAAAAATTTCCATCCTGCTCCTATAATTTAGAAACCATCCTTAGTGTCAAAAGATAGGGTGAGAGGAGCTGGGAGCTAGGGCCTCTATGCCAACACAAATCAAAAGCTGAACAGAAGGGAAACGAATGAACAGAACCATAGCAAGCAGCTCACATGCCAGTGATGTGCAGGAAGGGGAGGGGTGAGCAGGCTGTAGCACTGGGAGAGAACTGAGGGTGAGGTAAGGGCCACAGCCTGAGCTGCTCATCTATTCAGGGTGGGGAGAGGGAGGCCACAGAGGTTGAGGGTCCAGGCTCAACCTCCCCACTCCACAGCTGGCACAGGTTCTCCCTGGTTGGCAGCTACTGTGATAGGCAGTCCTCTGGAGACTCGTAAGGGTAGGTACAAAGGTAGCATTACTGGGGCTGTGCTGGAAACCAGTTTCTAGCACCACACTCTGAGCCAAGTGAATTCCTGGGGATGAGGCTAGAGTCCTGTGTGCTCTGGTTCCTAGGCCCCCAATTTCTCTGCTGGGGCTGTGGTGAGCCCAGTATTTGCACCTCTCTTGGCCAGGCATGGACACACCATAGACTAGTACATGGAGCCAGACAACACTCAGCGAAGCCCTCCATGGCAGGTGGACGGGATGGTGGGGCAATAGATACTGCCATCCTGGGGCATACGGACCCTCCCTAGCATTGTCTAGATCTGGGGTCCTCAAACTTTTTAAACAGGGGGCCAGTTCACTGTCCCTCAGACCGTTGGAGGGCTGGACTATAGTTTTAAAAAAAACTATGAACAAATTCCTATGCACACTGCACATATCTTATTTTGAAGTAAAAAAACAAAACGGGAACAAATACAATATTTGTATTTGCATGTGGCCCGCTGGCCATAGTTTAAGGACCCCTGGTCTAGATCTTGTGCCCCTGAGGGGGAAGCTCATCCTCAGAGCCCTCCTCAGGCACGGGCTCTGGGTGCCTTGATGCTGACTGTCCATCTTCAGTCCACTCGCCAAGGGGCAGCCGAGAGAAGTGAGAGGGAGCCCAGGGCACTGTGCCAGGATCTGTGATGCCCCCATAGCACCTCTGGAAGCCCCCTTGCAGGGCAGTGGTCTCAGCTGCTCCAGGGCAGGATGCAGCAGCACAGGGATAGCTGGCAGAGAGGGAGATAGGTTGGGGGTGCTGGGCACCTTCTCCTCCCTCTTCAGGGTCACTCGCCCCACTGTCATCACTCTCCTGGCGGTGCCACACATTCCTCTCAGGTTCGCCCTGGGCCTGCTGCTTGTGGAGCTTGTGCATGTAGAGGTCATGCAGGCTCATTTCAGTGGATGTATATTCTGACAGCACCAGGCTCTGCAGCTGTCCTTCACACACACTGCTCCAAGAGCTGGCTGTCCTGGCATGATACTGGGCCTGTCATGGTACTGGGAACCCGGCCCGTGGAAACCTGACCAGGTTGCAGAGGGGAGAAGGAGCACAGGGCAGAGGCGACTTCAGTCCTGTGCCTGGAACCCTGCAGGTCTTTGGGAAGAGAAGGACCATGGCAAGATGAGCCAGCTACCACATTTGCAATAAGGCTCAATGGCTCAGACTCAGGTTGTAAGGACTGGATGGACATAAAGAGGGCATTTTCAGGGAGAAGACCCTTTGGGCAAGGCCAACAGCTACTCCATCCTGCTGAACCTGCTCCTTGAGGAAACTCAGGAAGGCCGTGCTCTCACATGGTGGCTGCCAGCCAGGTTGGTGATGGCAAAATGCATGAGTGACAACTCTGCTTTCCCGCCCTCAGCTTGCTGGTATACTGAGGCCTTGGTCTGACCAGCAGATAGCCACTGGGGATGCCCATACTGGCAAACATCCATCTGGGCAAAGGAGCAGGTATCTCCAACATCAACGACCTCCACAGTGAAATTGCAGAAGTCTATAATTTCCAGGGCCCATGGATGCAGGCAGTAACTCCTCCAAGATGAACAATACCTTGTACTGCAAGAGCTGGGCAAACTCGTTCCGGGTCTGCGAACAGTGGGCATTACCCCGCCAGTGGTCAGGCATGTAGTGGATGTGAGCAAGGATCACGCGGAGCAGCTGCTCAGGGCAGAACACCATGTGCTGGTCCAGGATAAAGGAGCTGTTCACCGTCACAGTGACCCCCAGGAGTGTGACGGTGGTGAGGCCGTGTTCCACAGCTAACACATCTTCATCATAGATAGGGAGGGCAATAAGCACAGCCAGGATGGAGCCAGCAAAGAAGGCTCATCGTTGGCCAGCAGTGTCAGCAGAGGTGTCAAGAAGCAATTCATGTACTTGGAGGCTGGCTTGTAGCCACAGTTCAGACGGGACTGCAGCTCATGCTCCAGCTCGTTGAAGTGGCAGAGGTAGCAGTGTCCATAGAGTGACCAGCAACGTGCTCCCAGGGCCCCAGACTCCTGCTACGGCACCTCAGCATAGCTGAAGAAGGCATAGAGGATCTGCCAGATGAGGATGAGGGGGCACAGCAGGAAGATGGCGATGCCGATCCACAGGATGCGGTTGCTGAGGTGCTGGGCCAACTCTAGCCGTTGCCCCCCACGTTTGTACTTAGCCTTGAGGCTGCACTCATTGAGAAACAGAAAGCCAGGTCCTCAGAAGAGGAACAGCTCGAAGTTGTACTTGAGGCCACAGGTGAAGAAGACAATCTCCCCCAGGCCAGGCAGGCGGAAATGCAGGGACAGGAGAGATTTGTTAACCACTGGCATATAGAATTGCCATAAAATTTAAAATAATATATACGCAAAAGCCACGAGATCACTTTTTACTGCAAAATCCAATTTACTGCAGAGACAATCTGTTCACAGGGAGATGATTAGTGTCACGGGCATTTTTTTTTAAATATATTTTTATTGATTTCAGAGAGGAAGGGAGAGGGAGAGAGAGATGAAACATCAATGATGAGAGAGAATCATTGATTGGCTGCCT
>NW_005367587.1:6673940-6707277 GCF_000412655.1 Myotis brandtii
GCGACCAGGCTGGCAGGGGGGGCAGTTAGAGGCAACCAGGCAGGTGAGCTATTAGGAGCCAGCAGTCCAGGATTGTGAGGGAGATGTCCAACTAAACCAGCAGTCAGACATCCCCTGAGGGGTCCCGGATTGGAGAGGGTGCAGACTGGGCTGAGGAGACCCCCCCATGCACGAATTTTGTGTACCGGGCCTCTAGTGATAAATAAATTGAAAATGTTAAATTCCTAATCTTAGAAACTATATATTCTTTTTTTTTTTTAAATATGTTTTAGCTCAACTGTAAAGCCACAACAGCTGGGCATAAACTATATATTCTTAATCATATCCTTGGCACATATAATCATGGAAAGATCACTTCCTGAAATAAATTATTTAATTCAGTGACTATCATAATCTTTGTAATTTTGACAACCTATGTAGTTAATTTTTAAACACTCTAGCCCTCTCAACACACAATATGACAATTTCTAAAACTAATTTTATTTTGATACATGTGTATGAATACTACTGTACTCCTTGAGATAAAAGAAGATACTCAGAGTGGCATAAAATTAAAGTAGCAAGTACAGTAGCCTCCCCTTATCTGAGGTCTTGCTTTCTATGATTTCAATTGTCTGCAGTCAACTGTGCTCTAAAAATATTAAATGAAAAATTTCAGAAATAAACAATTCCCACATTTTAAATTGCAAGCTGCTCCGAGTAGCATGATGAAATCTCACACCGTCTCCCTCCACCTGCCTGGGATGTGAATCATCCCTTTGTTCAGTGTATCCACACTACATACACTACCTGCCCATTAGTCACTTAGTGGCCATTTGGCTATCAGATTGACTCTCAGTGTTGCAGTACTTGTGTTCAAGTAACCCTTATTTTACTTAATAATGACCCCAAAGCACAAATGTGGTAATGGCAATTTGTATATGCCAAAGAGAAGCCATAAAGTACTTCCTGTAAGTGAAAAAGTGGAAGTTCTGCCCTAATAAGAAAAAAAACTGTACAGTCATGCGCTACGTAATGACATTTCGGTTCAATGATAGACCACACATACGATGGTGGTCCCATCTATAATAATAAAAGCGTAATATGCTAATTAGACCAGATGGCCAAACAACCTTCCAGATGACATTCTAGACAAAGCATGGGGCTGCGAAGGCTGAGGCAAGCCAGGGCTGCACGGGCCGAGCCCTTTGCACGAATTTTGTGCATTAGGCCTCTAGTAAGATTATAATGGAACTGAAAAATTCCTATCACCTAGTGTTGTCATAGCACAACACATTACTCATGTGTTTATACTAAGTGTAAACACTCCTACTGCACTGCCAGTCATATACAATTATGTACAGTACATAATACTTGATAATGATAATAATGATGATGTTACTGGTTTATGTACTTACTATACTATACTTTTCAATATTATTTTAGAATATGCTATTTATAAAAAATAGTTTACTGTTAAACAGTATGCCAAGTTACTCCAAGAGCAGCCTCATAGTCTCGTGTTTACCACATCTCTTGATTTCATCATTTTATCTTGTGCTTGATTTAATCTCATGTTGTTTTATAGATTCAGTGTAGCCCAAGGGCAAAGTGTTTATAAGTCACAGAAGTGTGTGAAACTAGAAGTGCCTAGTAATATCCTAGGCCTTCACAGTCACTCATCACTTACTCACTGACTCACCCAGAGCAACTTCCAGTCCTGCAAGCTCCATTCATGGTAATAGTATACCATTTTTTATCTCTATAGCATATTTTTACTGTACCTTTTCTATGTTTAGATATGTTTAGATACAAATACTTAGCACTATATTACAACTGCCTAGAACCATGGTCGGCAAACTGCGGCTCGTAAGCCAAATGCGGCTCTTTGGCCCCTTGAGTGTGGCTCTTCCTAAGCCTTAGGAGTACCCTAATTAAATTAATAACAATGTACCTACCTATATAGTTTAAGTTTAAAAAATTTGGCTCTCAAAAGAAATTTCAGTCGTTGTACTGTTGATATTTGGCTCTGTTGACTAATGAGTTTGCCAACCACTGGCCTAGAATGCTCAGTACAGTAACATGTTGTACAGGTTTATAGGCTAGAAACAACAGGCTATACCATATATCCTAGGTATAGAATAGACTATATCACCTAGGTTTGTGTAAGTGCACTCTATGATGTTTGCACAACAACAAAATTACCTAATGACACATTTCTCAGACTATGTCATTAAGCAGCACATAAATGTATGCTGAGGTTGCTAACATTTATGGTAAGAATGAATCTTCTATCCGTGAAACTGTACAGGAAAAAACAATGTGTGCTAGTTTTGCTGTCACATCTCAATTGCAAAAGTTAAGGACACAGTGTATGATAAGTACTTAGTTAAGTTGGAAAAGGCATTATATTTGTCGGTGGAGGACAAGAACAGAAAACGTGCTCTGATTGAGAGCAACATTTTGCATCAGAAAACAGTCTATATGAAGACTTTAGCAAGGGATCTCTGAAACAAGGGACACCAAGACATTTACTGCAAGTTAGGTTTACTATACAGATAAGTAAACCTATTTGTTTTACTCTTACTTAACCTTAATCATACAATTTATTAAAATGAAATCTAAGAGCATTAAGTGCAGTTAATAAGAAATCAAAGTATGTTAATACAAAAATGAAGAAACTGTGAGGATTTTTAAAGGGGGCTTCTTAACATTATAAATATGGATACCTGCATGATGAAATGCTACTCCCCATGGTACAGTTTTTTGTAATATAGAGTCCAGTCCTGAAGGCGAATGTTTTAGCTGATCAATCACTTCAAGGAGGCCCTTTTGTTCCAGTATCACTGGTGAAAGTTCAGATGATTTTAGCAATCCTGTCACAAAAAAACATTATCAACACTGTTCACCTCTGTCTGGACTTCTTCGAGTGCTATCTGCTTAAGTCATTACAGAGCTAACCACAGGGGCAATGGTTCTGAAACTACTACATATAATAATTACCTTGACACCTTTTAAAAATCCTGATGACTGGCTCTCACCCCTGGACATTGTGATGTAATCACGTACAACCTATACATGAAGAATTTTAAAATCTCCCCACGTGATTCTAAAGTTCACCAATATTTAGGAAACACTGTATTACAGTGGGATCAGGCCCACAGGAGGGGACCAAAGGGACCAGCTGAAGGAAGGAGAGGATTATAGAGAACGACTACCACACACAGCCTAAAAATCAAAGTTCTTGCTCAAAGTGTGACCCACCAACCAGTGGTGTCAGAATCACTTAGGAGCCTAATTTTATGTGACAATTTTTCTGGCCTCTTTGGCACCAATGAGAGAATTAATCACATTACCTTCTGTTGTTGCCTCTGTGTAAACTTTTCCCCAGTGAAACCTTAACTTTCTGCAGAAACTGTTTTCTTACAGAATTTCCCAGAGTTTTGGGTTTCTGAAGTAGTAAAACTTCTCATAAAATACATTCTTACTTTTTAAGTTCTTAGATTACCTTTTCTTAAAAATGTTGAGGACCCACAAAGAGTTGCCAAGATTTTATTATGCTGACAATTAAAATTTTTTAAAATTATCATTGATCAATATTTTTATTTCAAAAGTCACTTCAACATTTTTAAATGTTACTAGGGATAATTTCAGAATTTAAACTTTAGCTTCATGAAAAATGTGCAGCCTGTCTTTACTTTTCTGGGGTTTCATCAAGTCTAAGGCTCTAGTCCAAGCACTAGGATTTGGGAACCACTGCTATAAACCAAAATAAAAGAACCTCAAGCAAAGAAAATAAAAATTTTTCTGGTTATTAAGGAATATAAGTTACCATGGTACAACATAAGGAATATAAGTTGGCAGAGTACATAAAGTATCAATTAAGAGAGAACTAGAAAAGACAATATAATATTGGACCAGAGCCTACCCAATATAAACTTCAGGCAAAGTTTACCTGTTGGAACTTAGCTTGAGATATCTATCACTCATCCTCATGATGCCACTGGCATAATGAAGTCATAAAATATTCTAATATCCTATGACTAGAACTGGTCTCTGTCATTCTTACACTTATCTTGGAACTCAAGGGACCATAGGACAGTAAAATAAAAAATATATACTAGTGGTTATAGCAATACACTCAGTAATAAAAAAGGAATAAACTGATAAATGTAACAATCTAGATGAAAATTAAAAATATCTTGCTGAGTGAAAGAAGTCAGACACAAAAAAGACACATACATACTATACAACTTCATTTATATGAAATTCTTACAAAAGGCACGACTAGTGTAGAATAACAGAAAGCAGATCAGTGGTTGCCTGGGGCTGGTGATAGAGGAAAATAACAAAAAAGCAAAAAAAAAAATATATTTAGGGTGATAAAAATGTTCTATATGTTGATTATAGTGGGTGTTAAACAGGTACATACGTGTTAACATTGATTAAACTATACACTTCAGCCCAGCCAGCATGGCTCGGTGATTCAATTAGTAACTTACCTTCAGCTTGATGGTGTAGATTGTAAAACTCATGGGCAATGATGTCTGCCAGCTTCTCACACCATTTCTTTGATGGACAGAAAAGTAATACTGAATGGTTTTCACGAATGGTCTCATAACATAAACTAACAACATGGTCCTCATCTCCCTAAGAAAAGAAAGAAATAGCCACTCTAGTGGTACTTTCAAAACATTTTCACATCAATTTAAAGTCATGCATTTTGCTTCATGGGGAATTGTTTTCTACTCAAAGGCATAATAAAAATCAGTTACAAAGTCAGTAACAAAACAAGAAGAAGAAAAAAAGAAATAAACCTCCTTATGATGCAAGGTGAGAAGGAAATAGTTTCTATTCACTTAGCTAATAGTTATTGACCTCCAACCCTCAGACAATGAGGATATAATGGTGAGCAAGAGAAAGTCAAAGTCCTATCTTCAAGGGGTTTAGGTTTCACTGCGGAAACATTAAATTACTAAACAAATAAATGTAAAATACACTCATAAAATGTACTATAAAAGCGTTTTATTATGTTTTGAGGCCTCATATTTGACATAAATTTGACAGAAAGATGTAAAAGAAAGGTTTCCCTGAGAAAATGATGATTGAGCTGAGATGTGAAGGAGGGGAGGCATTAGCTTAATCAAAGGTAAGTGAGGGACAGAGGAAACATTTCAGGCAGAACAAAGAATAGGTGAAAGCCCAGTGGTGACTCAGTGAGTTCTCAAAACTGGAAGGTCCATGTGTATAATTGAATTAATTCATCCATCCACTCACTCACTAAACAAATATTTACTATATGCCTGATACTGTTCTCAGCACTGGGGATGGAGAACAGAGAAGGGAAAAAAAAGCTCTGCCCTCAGAGTGTTTCTACTCCAATAAGAAGAGATAGATAATAACAAAAACAAGACAGGTAAAACATTTAGTATATTCAATTTTGAAAAGTGCTAAGAAAAAAAAAAATAAAACAGGGAAAATAGGGACCAGGAAGAGGAGGACACTGTAGTTGAGACAAGGTGGCTAGGGGGCCTAAGAACATGACATTTGAGTAAAGGTCCAAAGGTGAAGAGTAAACTATACTGCTGCCTGGTGGGGAAAGCATTCCAGACGAAGAGAGCCTGAGGTGGGAGATTCTTGGCATATTATTGAACAGCAATGGGGCTATGGAGGGAGTCAGAAGAAATATAGATGAGATTAGAGCACTAAGAGGGTGGGGGCAGATAATGTGGGCCTTGTAGGCTACTATGAAGACATTCTAAATGGCTTTCATTCTAAATGAAACAGGGAACATCACAAATTTTTTAGCAGAATACTTACATATTTGATGTTCATTTTAAATAGATCACAAGCTCCTGGTTTAGGCATAGATAGAAGGGGACCAGGTGGAAGGAAGCAGAGAGCAATTAGGAGGCTATTTCAATAATTCAGGTAAGAGTTGAAAGTAATTCAAAAAGGGTAGAGGCATAGACATGGTAACAGAAGAAAAAGATTGATAGAGGAGTAAATGAATGTTTACATATATAATTACTGAAGTAACCAAGTCATAGTCAAGTGAAATTTATCAAACAGAGCAAAGCAACTGAATCAGATTCCATATCGGGCATGCAGAGGCTACAAATGCATATCTATGAGGGTACTGACACATGAATTTAGTCCTGATCCCAGCTCTAAACTTACCCTTTGCTGGTTCTAATCAGAGACACAATTCTGCATAAAAATAGAAGATGCCTCATTTCACAGATGGTGAATCAGTTCTCTAACCTCAGGATTGAAGAATCAGGCTTTGCCTGGCCGGTGTCACTCAGTGGTTGAGTGTTGACCCAGGAACCAAGAGGTTACCAGTTCAATTCCCGATCAGGGCATATGCCCAGTAGGGGGTTTACAGGAGGCACCTGATAGATGAGGTTTCTCTCTCATTGATGTTTCTGTTTCTCTCTCTATCCCTCTCCCTTCCTCTCTCTCTAAAAATCATCAAAAATATGTATTTTTTTAAAGAATCAGGCTCAGAAAACCACTGTGAATTAAAACTTTTTAAGTGTATTTAGCCCTGACCGGTTTGGCTCAGCGGATAGAGCGTCGGCCTGCGGACTCAAGGGTCCCAGGTTCAATTCCAGTCAAGGGCATGAACCTTGGTTGCGGGCACATCCCCAGTAGGGGGCGTGCAAGAGGCAGCTGATCGATGTTTCTCTCTCATCGATGTTTCTAACTCTCTATCCCTCTCCCCTCCTCTCTGTAAAAAATCAATGAAATATATTTTTTTTAAAAAAGTGTATTTAGAGGTGTGGAAAGGAATTTATTGAGCACTTTCTAGATGCTAGACAATTTTTAAAAATCCTATTTCATTCTTATAATACTAAAGTATTATATTTCATTTTACACATGAAGACACTACATTCAGAGAGCTTTTGTGATTCAACTAATATCACAGCCGTATCAAGATAAATTAAGTAACAGAGGAAGGTCTGTCTGATGACAAAAATGATGTTTTTTCCCACTCTACTATATACTTAACCTACCCCTTAACAAAAGTTTAATTTTCGACATTAGTGTTTAGTACTGGTGGTAGTGAAGTAAAAATACTGACTTACCTTCACTTGTAGCATGGGTTGAAATTCCCTCACAAGCTTCATTGAAGAGTCATATATGGAATTTCCAATTTTTACTGACTCCACCAGTGGTACAGGACGAAAGTCGGTGTGGTAGAGTTCAGCATTCAACCAAGAAGCCACAAGCTCCAAATTGGGAAGAGTAGCACTCATGCCTATGATCTGCACGGCATAAGACAGAGGACTGGCTAAATCTGCTTGGCTGTGAAAAACAAATGAAATCAATGTCAAAAGATACATAGTATTAATTACAAATAGTGCTGCTAACAACATTTTTGGCCATGTCCCTTGGTGCCACATGCATACATTTCTTTAGGGTATACCTAGGAGCAAAATTACTGGGTCATAGATGATCTTCAATTTTCTTAATGTCCAACTATTCTCCAAAGAGACAGTACCAACGTGTTAGCCATTTTGGAGAGTGCATGGTAATGTCTCTTTGAAGAGGTAATTTACATTCCTTTGATTGCTAATCAGATTAAGCACCATTTCATGTTTATGGACTATTTCGATATCCTTATAAATGCCTGTTCAAGTACCTTACCAATTGATATATTGGGTTCTGTTCTTTCTTATTGATTTGTAGCATTTTTTAAATGTTCTGAATAATGGTTTTCTTTTTCATTAGTTTTTGCTTTTGTCTATTTCTTTCCTTCTACTTTCTGTGGCATTATTTTACAATTCTTTTTCTAAGTTCTTGAGATGGACAATTCATTAATTTTTCAATCACTCTTCTTCAAGAATGTATACATTTTATACTATAAATTTCCCTTTAAAAACAACTCTTGCTGCATTTCACGAGTTTTGTTAGGAAATATTTTTTATGATACTTTCAGTTCAAACTATCTTCCAATTTCTATTGTGATTACTTTTTTGACACAAAATGGATCAAAATGTATTTTTTAATTTCCAAACACAAGGGAATTTTCTAATATGCTTTTCTTATATTTATTTCTAGCTTAATTCCACTATTGTCAGAGAATATATTTTATTTGTTTATTGATATATTTACTTATTGGTTTTGTTACTTACCTGTAAACTGGACTGGATCCTACCATCTTGCACATTTTGTCATTCCTTACCAAATTCTCAATTCTTCTAGTTTCCTCCATTATCTAGCTACAACTAATGTTTCTTTTTTTTTTGCTTTTTATTGAATTTATTGGGGTAACATTGATTAAGAAAATTATACAAGTTTCAGGTGCACAATTCTACAACACATCACCTGTAGACTGTATTGTGTGTTCATTACCCCAAGTTAAGAAAACATATTTTAAATAACTTAAATCCTTTAAAATATGTTGCTTTAAGGACCAGCACATGGTAAAATTTTTTGGTAAATGTTCCATGTATAACTGAAAAAACATGTTTATGCTTTTATTTGGAAGTTGTTCTACATTCATCCATTAGGTCAAATTTGCTAATTGTATTAGTTATATCCCTACTGATTTACAGTACTGCAGGAGATGTGTTAAAAATCTCTCTACACTGAGCCCTGGCCAATGTTGCTCAGTTGGCTGGGCATCGTCCCATGCACCAGAAGGTTGCTGGTTCAATTCCCAGTCAGGGAACATGCCCGGGTTTTGGGTCAATTCCTGGTGGGGGTATGTGAGAGGCAGCTGATCAATGTTTCTGCGTCTCTCTTCCTCTCTCTCTAAGAAAATAAATAAAATAAAAACCTTAGCTCAGCCATTGTGGCTCATTGGTTAAGCATCAACCCATAAACCAGGAGGTCACAGTTCGATTCTCAGTCAGGGCACATGCACAGGTTGGGGGATCTGTCCCCAGTTGGGGGCTTGCAGGAGGCAGCCAATTGATGATACTCTCTCATCAGGGATGTTTCGCCCTCTCCCTTCCTCTCTCCGAAATCAATAAAAATAAAAATCTTAAATTGAAAAAAAAATCTTTCTAAACTGAAAGAGAAGAGCTCCCAGATGGAAAGAATCTATTGAGTATCCAGCACATGAATGAAAATAAACCAACACCAAGACACATCAATATGAAATTTCACAACACTGCGGAAGAAAAGAAGTTCCTAAAAACTGTCAGAGAAAATGAAAATATTTATACAAAGGATAAGGGATAAGCATGACATTGAGTTTCTCAATAGTTATGAGAAAATAATGTCTTGAAAACTCTAATTTTTTTAAACCTTGACTTTTTCTAAATTTTTAATTTCTTATTGTTGAAAGTATTACATGTCTCCTTTTAAACCTTGACTTTTATACCTACCCGTGGTTGGCAAACTGTGTCTCACGAGCCACATGTGGCTCTTTGGCCCCTTGAGTGTGGCTCTTCCACAAAATACCACAAAACACCACATGCGGGAGTGCACGTACAGTGCGATTGAAACTTCTCGGCCCATGCGCAGAAGTCGGTATTTTGAGGAAAAGCCACTCTCAAGGGGCCAAAGAGCCGCATGTGGCTCGCGAGCAGCAGTTTGCCGACCATTGACCTAGACAATCTATGAAATAACTGTAAGGCATTTTCAGACATGCAATTTTTTAAAAAATTTATACTCACAAAAGCTTATACTCTGAAATAAAGTGAAACCTCCTGAAAGATGCCCCCACTAAAATGAGGAAGTAAATCAAGAGAAAAAGCCAGGTAACCCCAAAAAGGCGGCTCTAACTCAAGCACAAAGCTATGGGAATGGCCCCACTGGTATGACTCATTTAGTTGGAGCATTGTCCAGTACACTGAAAGATCGTGGGCTTGATTCCCAGTCAGGTTAGGGCACAAACCCAGGACAAACTGGGGTGCGTATGGATCAATATAGATCCATGTTTCTCTCTCTTTCTCCCTCTCTCTTCCTCTCTCTCTCGAATCAATAAAAGCACATCCTCAGGTGAGGATCAAAAAAAAAAAAAGAGAGAGAGAGAGCTAGATCTTCATTTTCCATATAAGAAGTCCACATATAATGTTAAAACTAAAAACTCAAGTAGCTGCATTTAGAGATACCACTGTAAATAAAATTTGCATAAAGCTGTAAGAATTGAAACTAGTTGCCTCTGAGAAGTGGGAGAGAAAAATATATTACTTTTAAAAATTATCCTTGACTGGCCCTGGCAGGGTAGCTCAGTGGGTTAGAACATCGTCCAATACACCAAGGTTGCGGGTTTGATCTTCCATCAGGGCACATACAAGAAGCAACCAATGAATGCATAAATAAGTGAAACAACAAAATGATGTTTCTTTCTTTTTCTCTCCCCCCCTCCCTTCCTTCTTCTCTCTCTCTCAAATCAAATTTTTTAAAAAGTACAAATTAGCCTTGACTACTTCAGTAAGATATGTGTGTAACTAAAAAAATATAAAAACTGGATTTAAAAAATTCTATCATACTCTTAGTCTCATGGAGGTCAGCGGTGAGTGTAACTCTCGTCTCCGGTTCCTTTCAGTGAGGAGGTGACCCGGGTGGCCAGGGTGAGGATAGGCTCGCCTTGCTTCCCCTCAAGCTTTGCTGCCACAACCTCCTCTGTTCCCCGTGGCCAGAACAGAGAAGTAGAGCAGCTCTTGGCAACCCAGGGAGCGGGCAGCCCTGCCCATCCCAGAGCCATGCAAGGCACAGAAAATAATAATAATAATAATAGTAATTCTATCACAAAAGTGGTCAGCAGTCAAAAATTAAGAATGTTTACAAAATAATCTAAAATATTTCCCATCCTTAAGTAGTTATTTGGAACAAAAATGAACTACTATGAGTTTGTACTAAATAAATACTACTCTCCTTTAATTTATGTAACTCGGATTTATTATGAACTTTTGCAGACACTTTCTCAACGTTGTTTAGAATCTCAGGAATGTAGTTATTTCAGATACTCACCAAGATGCTGATTTCTGAGTAATATAGCAAATCTTGGTCAGCAAAAGTTCCAGCAGATACCCTCGGTGAGAGTCTCCCAGCATATGCAATTCATCCACAACCACCGTTCCTAAAGAGATTTTCCAGATACTAGCTTTTACAGAATTCCACAAGTCCAAGAAGAATTTTAAAGACTCAATATCTTATATCTTATGCAGTCAGTAGCTATGATTCAATATATTACTGGTCATACAAATTTCTAATCATAAAACAAAAACCAGATTCCACATAATGGATAATTCTTTTTTTAACATGTTTTATTGTTGACACTATTACAAATATCTCCCATTTTCCCCCCTTTACCCCCCTCGTCCCATTCCCTACCCTCCCTCCCAGGTGGATAATTCTTTTCTAAGATTTTTTGGGTATCATAATGCTGGAAGCCGGTCCATTCTTGCTGCTTGACACAGTCGCTGCAGGAAAGAAACATCTGCACAGCATATGTTTCAAGGGACCTGGCATATATAGCATATTGTTCTTAATATGTTTGCTCTCCTCAGGGCCATGTGTTTTAACCAAGGTCACCTCTCCGAGAAAGGTTGTTTCCCCAGGTGGGGATTTTTCCCTGAGGTTAGGGAGGGGATACAACCCCTTAACTAAGTGCCAGGCGGGTAGTTAATCACTTTAACTACAAACAATCACGCTTAAGCTACATAATCTTTACTCCCTGGAATGGAGATAAGAGACGCCCTAACCTTTGCAATAGAAATTGACAGGATTAAAATCGACTGGTATAAATACAGATGTAACAAGACAATAAACATCAGATCCTGATCAGATCCTAACCAGAACTTGGCTGGAGATCCCGACCAGAACTTTGGCTGGAGATCCTGGCTAGAGGTCCTGACTAGGCTGCTGATCAACTGAAGGCTGTCTCCGTGTCATTCCTTCTTCGCCGACTCCGTCCACACCTTTGGGGACCCCTGGACCCGCTGGGGTTGGACCCCAGCATCATAAGTGCTCCCACTACAATGTATTCTGAATCTAAAAATCAATGATTAGCTAAACTCAGGGCTAAATCAGGGAACACTGCCTCTTATTACTCAGACACTTTTTAATTGATAATCTTGTAGAAATTTATGTACAACGAGATATCAAAGACATCTATGATAGTTAGTCAGTGTATTGACTTTTCTATGGGAAAAACAACCAGGGCAATAATAATGATGTTAGAAAGTGACTTAGAAAAACAGAATCAAATCAAGAAAGAAATGATTTTAAGGGATAGTTCTGTTCAATTGTGGTAGATGAATGAGACACCCTATTACAAAACATAAATAGGGTCATAAACCCCTTCTCTACTGCTTGGAGAATCAAACCAGTCTTTGCACTTGGAATAATGTGGAAGAATTACTGAAAATTTAGTATCAACCAATGCCTTCTTCAGGTAAACGTTTACATAACATCATAGTTTCCACATGCACTGGTGTCCCCTCCCAACAAATCCTACCCACCAAAATCAAGATCTTTCAGACCATTTCCTGACACATGGTGCTCCTTTTCCTCATTAGTAAGCTATCTCCAAATTATACTGTATGATGAGTTATTTCAGTATTTATTCATTCATTCATCCAAAAGATGTTATGCTACCTAGTGTGCCAGGCATTGTGCTAGGCATATTGCCAGGCACATTGGCTATAACACTTAATAAAATTCTATTGCAATCCCTCAAGATATTTAAAGTCCAATGGGGTGACAAGAAATGACAATTCTGACACAAACTGATAAATGTGATTTCTTTTTCCAAACTTTATACAGCAGATCCCAAGTCTTATTAATCTCTGATTACACTCCCCACCTCTACCCTACTGCAACTTTATCATTTAAATTCACCAGAATCTCAAGAAGTAGCTGATATTCTTGCTGCTTCTGTTGCTGCTAAAATAATTCTCTTCCTGTTACTACCTCAACATAGGGACCTGTCCTAAGTGGTATTTAAAAAAAACACACAAAAAACATTTAAGGTAGAAAAATCTTCCTAGAGTCACAAGCTCAAACACAATGTCAGTTTCTGTAGCTCTCTACCATTTCTCTGCTAAAAGGTAGCCTCTGAGTACAGGCCTAATCTAGATACCATAGCACCAGAATATAATTAATACACATATACACTAATTGCATAGATGGCAGATCCAGCCCCAGCATGCCTCCTTCTATTGCAGGTAAAGTTTAGACAGGAAAGAAGCAATGAGAAATGACTTGAGGGCTCAAGGATATCCTCTATGTTTTGTAAAGGGCAAAAATACAAGGAAGTGGAGTCAATAACAGCAGCAGAACACAAAACATTTTCCCCCACCCCCACCTGTAATGTTGCTAACATTACAAATGCCAATACTCACCTCCAGAAGCAGATGATAGACAGTAGAAGAAAACATGGGACATAACAGAAATCACAACAGCTCCACTCCATTCCACCAAAAAATAACAATATAAAGTATTTGCTTATTTCCTAATTTTCTTACCTAATAAATCCATCTTATTTTCTTCTATGAGGCGATTGATCAGACCATTGGCTCTCTCAATTGTGCAGACAGCAATATCCAAGGAAGAGAAATGCCCTTTTGGAGAAGTACTGCCCATATAACCATCTACTTTTATTCCTACTTCCTGAAAAAGACTCTGAATTGAGTAAGAAGAAACAATACCGGTGAAAATATTTTATATTCATGATTTGTAGATTGATTCTATTCCAGATCATAGATATAAGTATCTAACATTAAGTATTTATCAGATTACTGTTAGTTTTTCCTGGACAGGACACACTGGTTCTTTCTACAATCATATACTTTAAAAATGAAGTTTAGAATTGGTAAAACTCAATAGAGTCAAATAAAATTAAGTATGCCATTTTAATGACAGCATTTTATAATCAAAGCAGTTGAGCTATTTATAGAAATTAAAATTGGAGAAAAACCACCTTACGCACTAACACTTTTGATCTAACAAACAAACAAGAAACTAGCTCTTTCTTTAATGCTAATGTAACACTTCAAGAAACAAATTTATTCCACTAACTTTTATATAATGGAATAAAAGTTTTCAAAATTCAAATGCAGTGGGACTTTCATGTTTTGTTTTGTTTTTTAGTTTAACTTTTAACTAACATACCTTCTCAATAATAAGGATCCTTTCATCATTTTGTTACTTTGGTCTAAGTTGAGAGGATGTTACCATGTAGGACCAGCTTTGTTGGCTATTTGGCCTCTGAAATAACTGTTAAAAAGATTTATAGAACCATAGAACTTTAGAGCTTTTCATTCAGTAAAATATTTCTGAGTGTTTATTGAGTTAACCCACAGTACTAGGATTAACATCTTTATTTGACCAATGAAAAAAAACTGAGGCCCAACAAATTATGTGCCTGGCCTGAAGACATAGTTAGTGGCAAAACTGGGACTAGAACCCAGAGTTTTTGGATTACCAGTACAATAATCTTGCCATTCCAACAGCATATTTTTTTCACAGTCATGGGGGGGTGGGGTGGAGGTGGTAGAGAGCATAGAGGGGGTAAAAGGTGGTGAGGGAAAAAAATTTAACTTAAATTCATGTAAAAAATAATAAATTTATTCTATTTAATAAAATACTGTATTTGTAAAAATGCCCTAAAAAAATCAGTGATACTCAAACAAAAAATGTTGTTACTCATTTTTGCAGAACAAAGGAACAGATCACAAGCCTGGAACTTTACCTGGGACTTAAGCACTAATAAATCTTGTTCTTCATCCCCTGAATGTTTCCAAAGGACCCCTCAGATAGGATGAGATATGCTTCCTTAAACATTCTTTCCTTTCCATGCTTCAGTCTAGTCCTACTATTCAGTTAAAATGCTGACTCTTAATTTGCATGTTTATATGCTAGTAGTATTCTATTCTATTCCATCACTTCCTGAGGAAAAGTTTATCGATTTTAACAGTGTTCAGCAATTACTCTTAATTTGATGGCCCGTTCTCCTTCATGCACATTTCCCTTCATAAATGGGCAATACTGAAAGTTACATTGGGATGCAATAAAATAAACTTTATTTCCACTTGCTTTTATAATTCTATTTCAAATGAATAAACCATGGATACCAATAACAAGCGTTATCACAATTCCAAACTTAGTACAAAAACATTACCTGGAGATAGTATTTCTTCTCTTTAGCCACAGACACAAAAGGCAGAATAAACAAAGCTTTCTTCCGCATTTCCAAAACCCGCTTCAAAATAAGTAATTCAGCAACAAGAGTCTTCCCAGCACTTGTAGGAGCTAAAACGTGTTATTCCACAAGGTTATCAAAAAAAGAAAAAAATATTTTATATACTGCATTAAAAAAGTTTTAAACCATATCCACTAACTACAGAGCTTAAGACTACCTTACCATTAAGGCCCAACAAGCATTTGAAACCTTTATATCCTTAAATGCCCCTGACTTTAAACTAGCTCTCTGAAATCTCACACTTAAAAGAGAGAATTATTAAACAACTCCTTATATCAACAATAAATAATAAATATTGAGTACCTAGTTTGTACTTAAACATCCTTTCCTTTGAGACTGAATGGCTAAAAGCCCTCCCTTGGGAAAGCAGATGAACAACTTTTATATACTGAGATAGGAACTATGCTATAATTTGAGTGAGAGGAGCTGTAAGGAAGTTTATTAAAAGGAAACAGCTTATGAAAAGGGAAGAAGGGAAGAGGCAAGGAATGCCAAGCAAAAAAAAAACCAGCATGTGCAAACACATGGAGGAAAGCCTGGCATGTTCAGATGACAGTAATTTATTTAGTAAGCCTGAAATATAAAACAAGTAGGGGAGTGAAAACAGAGATATGAATGTGCCACACAAAAAAGAGTTTCATAACCCCATCATGAAAGGAATTTAGAATTTATTCTGAAAGCAATTCAGAGCAACCATGAGTTTTATGAAAAAGAGTGACAAGATCATATTTGTACTCTATGGGGATCACTTTGACTGCAGAAGCAGAGCAAGACCAGAAAGAAAAAAATAAACTAGTTATAAGGCTATTGCATAATCTAGAAGAAAGATAATAGTGAGCATAATCTAGAAAAGAGATAAAGAAAGATAGTAAAATAGGTAATGGACTTGGAACAGAAAGAGATAGTCAGAATCAGTTATTAGAAGTTATAGACACTGGGCATAGTGATTAATTGACATGAATTGGTGACCAGAGTTATGAAGACACACAAATTTTGGTTTTAAGCAACTGAAATGATCAGGCCACTCAACCACTACCACAAGTTCACATTTACTGTGTACTTTCTATGTGCCAAAAAGCTGTGCTAAGTGCCCTCTCATGCTCTCTCTCTCTCTCTAGTGATTTGCAAGGTTACACAGCCAATACATGGTAGAGACAGTTTTCAAACCCAACCAGTCTGACTCCACAGCCTGAAATTATATCTACTGACAAGTTATCTACTTTTTGCAGCAATTACAAAAAATCTGATGACTCACAATTTCAGAGAACTAAGGAAGTACATTTTACCAATGAATTAATTCCTAAAGTCAGTATAGCAAGTTCCTCACCCTACACATAGTGCAGGTGACCTGTCCACCTCGCCTGTTAAAAGTATGCATGTCAGAGTTGCCCTTGAAAGCCCATATAAATTTTCTATAAAGTATATTACATATGGTTTTATGTATTCAATCCTGTACAAACAGGTCAATTTATATGCATATAATTTATAATGTTCATAAACTGAAAAACAATTGAGACTGGAGGAAGAGCACATTGCACATTTACTCTGGGACATAAGTTTGTTGAGAGGAATGGCAAGCAGAATAGCTCTCTTTAAGTTGTCTTTTTTCCTTCCCCAACCCAGCCATATAATGGATTTTGCATAACTTAAATATGCATATGAGACTCCACTTTTCATATATATTTTAAGATTTTTTTCTAGTTATAAAGCACTGTCTCAACCACCTTTTTTTTTAAAAAAAAAAAACACCCATAACTACCTCAATAGAGTATTCACTTTCATAATGCCTTTAAAATAAAAGAAATTAATTTGCACAAATTTAAATACCTGAATAGACTAAATTCTTTCCTTCCAGAACTTCTCCAAGCAAAAGACACTCTGCCTGCCATTTAAACATCTTTTTTACACCGAAATTGTGATATTTCTCTAGAACCGCTGTAGGAAGTCCCCAATTTGCCAACAGCAGCTTGTCTAGTTGATCATCAGGAACTGTTTGCTTGCATCCCCCTTTCAGGAAAAAAAGGAAAAAGTTAACTAATAGTTGAATTTCACTTAACATATGACATCCGCGGTGAGCCCTCCGCTGTACTTTGGAACTCCTGCGTCGGTATGAAGCCATATAAAGCACACCTGCCATAAAGCACGTCCAGTGAGGATCTGTAAGGAGTACTGGGCGCTTTTAGGAGCGAGCCTTCTACAGGGGACAAGATTTGGCCAACCAGGAAGCTGTTTCTGCAAAGCTCGAAAGACCCAGAAAACACTTGAATGTTACTACCACGCGGTCGCCGAAGATAAGCTGAAAAGCATGCTCTTGTCTGAACGGAAAGTGACCTGCCACGCCGGCCCCGAGTCACAAACTGAGACGATGACTTAGAAACCTAGTAGATCGTTTCTAAGAAACTTAGAAAACAAGCAAGCTCCTCGCGGGCCGGACACCTCCCTACACAGAGCGCAGCTGACCTGCCCACCTCGCCCCTGTCCCAGAGGCCTGGGAGTACCTGCTGCTGCGGCCACGCGGCGGCCACTGTCCTGGAGCACCGGCTCCGAGGGCAGCAGGCGGCTGTCACTGCGGTCAGCGCTGCTTCCCAAGAAGGAGTCCGAGTCTGATGTTGAACGCCGCCGCTTCCCACCCCGGCGCGGAAGACTCATCGCGAACCCCTCCCGGCTGTTCAGCGACAGCCACAGTTCCAGCGTCCTCCCCTTCGGGAGAAACCCGGCCGGGTGACAGGTGTGCCTGTCATCTTCCCGCCGCGGTCTTCAAACGCAGCCTCCCGGCCCGCCCCGGAACCATCGAGTTCTCAGTAATGAGAGTAACCTGCGGACCATAGAGTCGCGGGGAGGGAGCGGCTCTCGCTGGCGCCTCAGACCTCCCGCCTCCGTGGTTGGCTAGTGTGGGTTCAAAGAGGCAGGGGAAAGACTTGGCGTATGTAATCTGCATTTATAACCAGACTGGCTAAACATTATGTTTTCGACCATTTGAATAGCAAGGTTTACTAACTTCGTAAAATGAGCTGTCCGTAATAGGTAGATCAAAGGAAGTAAATCCTCTTAACACATTGATATATATATATTTTTAAATCATGATACATTAGGTGTGCAAAGCATACAAATAAAACCTAAGATTTCTAATGGAGTGGAATCTGCTCCTCCTAGCGTGTGATAGTAGGGCAGAGGCTATTTCTTTACACGATGCCACTGTAGCCATCGCACACTGTGGGTACAACTGTGATGGGGAGTTGTACCCCTCATCAGGGGTCGCCTAAGACCATCCTGCATATCAGATATTTACATTACGATTCATAATAGTAGCAACATTACAGTTATGAAGTAGCAACGAAAATAATCTTATATTTGGGTCACAACATGAGGAACTGTATTTAAAGGGCCAGAAGGTTGAGAACCACTTAGATGGCTGTTTGAACGCTGCAAGGAAAGGACCTGCGTGTGCCTGAATGATCATTGTGATCCAAGAGTTTGTTCATGGATTCTACCTTGCCACATATCAAATGAGCTCTGCATGTAAAACTGCTGCCGGCTCATTACCTAGTTGCGAAATCCGTTTCACCAGGCAAACCTAGTAAATGAAATACAGCACCTCTCAAAAGGACCAGTCCAACAAAAAAGACTCTAATAAAGTCTGGGAAATACCACTTGAGTGTCAATTCTCCTGTGAAAACATACCCTATTAAAATACATTGTTTTGCCCCAGCCGGGTACTCAGTTAATTTCAGCATTGTCCCCATATGCCAAGGTTGCGATTCCATCTCTGGTCAGAGCACATACAAGAAGCAACTACTAAATGCATAAATAAGTGGAATAACAAACCTCTCTCTCTCTCTCTCTCTCTCTCTCTCTCTCTCTCTCTCTCTCTCCTCCCTCTCTCAAATCAATAAATAAAATTTTAAAATATTTTTTATAATTTTTAATGACAATATTCTAAAATTCCACAAGATGGGGATGTTACTCCATAAAGTAAAGATTTTTCCCTAGTTACCTTTTATGCATTCATTCACTTAACTATTTATTGACCATCTACTGTGTGCTGGGCACTGGGTATATGGCAGGGAAATGGTATGATATGGCTCCTGCTCTCAAAGAAAAAGAGCCTAGAGAAGGAGACAGGCATTAAACTAATTAATTAATTTCTTTATTTTTTAATAATTTAAAAAAATCTTTTTTTGAGAGAGAATCAGTTTGTTGTTCCACTTATTTATGCATTCAATGGTTGCTTTCTTTATTTTGTTCATCCTCTTTTCAATTGATTTTTAGAGAGAGTGGAAGGGAGGAGAAATAGAGAGAGAAACATCAATGTGAGAGAGATACATGGATATGTTGCCTCCCACACCCCAACCGGAGAGGGGATCCGGGATCAAACCTACAACCCAGGTACTTGCCCTTGACTGGAGTCTAACCAGGAATCTTTCAGTCGGCAGGCTAATGCTCTAACCACTGAGCCAAACTGGCGAGGGGAGCAGTTGTTTCTTGTATGTGGCCTGAGCGAAGATCAAACCCTTGGTGTATCCGGAAGACTCTCTAACCAACTGAGCTACCTGGAAAGGGCTTAATTAATTGTTTTAAATTGTACTAATGTTTAGGCAGAAATGAACGATGCAATCAAAGAAATCAAGGGATCCCAATTTACATTATAATCATGGAAAAACATTCTTAGATGCAGTACAGCATGGGGTCAGTGCAACTCTATAGTCAATCAGTCCAGGTTTGAAGACTTCCTAGGTGTGTGATCTTGGGCAACATGCCTCTTTGTGCTTCCTTTTCTTCATCTATACAATGAGGATCATAATAGTAACAACTTATTTGCTTATTGTGAGCACTAAATAAGTCAATATATGTAAAGTGCTTAGAACTATGACCATCACAAAGTAAGTACTATTCAAAGAAAATGATATTTAAATGTTCTAATATTGCTCCCAATATGAATCCAACATTTTGATGGGAAAAGAATAAACTAAAGAAATCTCTCACATTATTCTATTTTTATTAGGTGAACTTTGGTCAAATGAAGAAAATAATTGGGAAGAAATTGCAAACAATGGTTTATGTCATCCTATAAAAAGCCTAGAAAGCCTTAACCTGTGTATCTCAGTTGGTTGAGCATGTCCCATGCACCAAAACACATGCCTGCGTTTCAGGCTGGGTCCCCAGTAGGGGCTTGCAGGAGGCAACTGATCAATTATAAAGTATTTCTCTCTTTACCTGGACCAGCGTGGCTAGAGAGCAGACACGAGTTCTGAGTAGGGGCGGCTGGGGATTGAGAAAATGAAAGAGACAGACACAGAGACAGAGGGGAAAAGCTGGGACTGGGTGAGACAGCTGTCCTCTGATACAATGACCCAGAGCCGGTGCAGCCTGTTTATTATATACAGCATGATTCCGGGAAGTTTTACTAAAGTTTAAAACAAAGGAAATTATGAGAAATCATGATTAAAGATCAAGCTATAATTTTTCATTCTTGTGGCTTCTTTGTAATCGTCACTCCTGGCTAAGCCTGGATAATTGTGTCCATTCCTTGCGCCTGACTGAACTTAGATAATGAAACCCACCCCCTGGCACCTGAGCTAAGGGACAGGCAGATGATGTACCTGCCTCTGGCATGGTATGTCTCCAGGATGTGGCTCTGCCAACACCACTGGATTCAGCTGACAATAATTAAATAAATGCTCAATGTGCCTTCCCAGGCACTCTCCACAATCAATGATGTTTCTCTCCCTCTCCTTTCCTCTCTCTCTAAAATCAATATTTTTTAAGATAAAAAGCCAGAGAATCCTATACTAATAAAAGACAAAGATGCAAATTGACCATACCTTCGCTATGCCCACCATTGGCTAATCAGAGTGATATGCAAATTAACCACCAACAAAGATGGTGGCTAATTTGCATATACCAGCTGGGAGGGAAGACTGAAGACACCGTAGAAGGAAGCCAAGCAACGGAGCCGAGGTAGCGGAGACAGGCGGGAGAGAAGCAGCAGAGAAGGGCAGGGTAGAAGCGGCAGAGAAGGGTGGGGTAGGAGCGGCAGAAAGGGAAGCAAAGCCTTATTCTTACAGGAATCTTCCTGCAACGGGCATCTGGTATTTTATAATTCACAATGTATTTCAAACATTCAACATCTATTTCTAATTTTATTAAATCTTAGAAAATAGAGAAGGCTACTTATAAAAAATATTAGAGAATTTTTATGCTAACAGTTACTGTAATAATTAATACTAATACAGAAGTCTTTCCCATCGTCTTTTAATTGTGTCTGAGTCTGTGTTCCATGGCATTTTATCTGTGGTCATTCTTCAAGGCCTGAGTTAAAACCCTCCAGAAAAAGAACTGTGCACATATTTCTGCCTGTGTGACGTAGGAGACATACCAATTCTGAAACTCTGGGTTAACCTTTTTAAAAAAAAAAAAATACATTTTTATTGCTTTCAAAGAGGTAAGGAGAGGGAGAGAGAGAGATATAAACATCAACAACTAGAGAGAATCATTGATCAGCTGCCTCCTGCATCCCTCCCCCAGTAACAGCCCCCCACTGGGGATTGAGCCCCCAACTTGGGCATGTACCCTGACCAGGAATCAAACCATGACCTCTTAGTTTGTACGTCAACGCTCAACCACTGATACCCAAAGCCATATTTGGCAGGCTTCTAGTCTCACCATCTCAATCTGCAGAACAGAAATTTTTCTGTTTTACTGAGGGTGTCACCCTTCTTGGATTTGGGGGATTTTAGATCTTCTCATCCTGATAAGACCCCCAGACTGCTATCTCCCAGAATACAAAATGCATTAAAACTCACACTCTAGGGCTCAGTGGATTGAGAGTCGTCCCATGCAACAAGTGACCACTGGTTCAATTTCCAGACAGGGCACATGCCCCTGTTTCAGGCTCTATCCCCAGTAGCGGGTGTGCAGGAGGCAGCCAACTGATATCTTTCAATGATGTTTCTCTCTCCCTCTCTTTGCCTCTCTCTAAAATTAATTTAAAAATGTTTTAAAAAACCCACAAAAATTAACTATTAAAAAAAACAACCCACATTCTAGACCACCAGGGATCAGTAGACAACACTATGGAAAACTTTGGTTCTAATGCTTCCCTTACTCGTTTAGATTGCTTGATTATTTGACATTTCTGTCCTATAAGGAAACCTCTGATTTTACCAGTTTAGTCATGAGTTTTTAAGATATATATTTTTATATAACATCCAGAATATTAAAGAAAAGTGTACTGTGCTAGAAGTGGTTTCATGCTCACCCTAATATTGCTGAAAACAGTAGCAAAGGAAACTCAACAATCGTACATTCAAAGATGTCATCTGATTATTTTAGTAAGTTTTATAAATAGTAAAGCATGGTTTTTCCATTGAAATTGCAGAGGTTATATAGAAAATAAAATGTACACAAAGTACATTTATGAATTGACTAAAACAGAATCATCTACCCAGACTGAATAAATTCTGTGCTTCTCACATAAGTGAAAAGTGATTTGCAAAAAACCAAAGAGCTGGAAAATATACACGAGTAGAAATATGTGATTCGAGTGATGCCAATTGGGTCTAATTAAAGATTAAAGATTACTCAGATGAAAGGAGATGCTAGTTGGGAGGGTTTTGTGTTTGAAGTTCAGTGATGCTCAACAGAAACAAGACCAGTGGCTGCACATTAGAATCCCTGGGAGTTTTAAAACTGCTTTCCTACTCCTGGAGATGCTGACATAATTGGTCTAGGATAGATTCTACCAGTGGTTCTAACCTTGGCTGCACATTAGAATCACCTGGGAATCTTTTTAAAATCCTGGTTTCTGGGCCTCATCCTCCGGAAATTCTGTTTCATTGTTACTAATGTTGTGGCCTCACCCCATAACAAAGAAACAAAATTTCCGGAGGATGAGGCCCAGAAATCAGGATTTTAAAAAGATTCCCAGGTGTTTCTAATGTGCAGCCAAGATTGAGAACCACTAGGCACTTACAAGGTCCCCAAATGTTCCTAATATGCTGCTGGAATTGAGAACCACTGGTGTAATCTAAGGGATGAGGCAAACTTGAATTCAGGTGGCTTCACAGAGAAAAATTTTAATAAGAGGTTTAAATTAACAAGGAGCTCTGAAAAGGACCTATTTCTCCACAATGACCCAAAGAATTAGTAGAAATAGCTTACTTATAGATGGGAATGGAAGCAAAATTGAAATAACTTTAAAGGTCTAAGTTAAAACATCAGAAGGCCAACTTAAAGGTGGTAAAACTAAACAGTGAACACCTGAAAGAGACTAAACTAATCAAATATGTAAGAACACACACCTGTAACTTCCAAATTTATATAAAGACTCTTTTCCCACTTTTCACCTGGTAATACTGCTGACTGCTTGTGTAGTAAACACCAGGCAGACACATGAGGAAGAGAGATAGGCAGTAAGCCTGAAAATCCTAAGGATGTGATTTTTAGAGTTGGAAATAGCCTTAGATTAAATGGAGAAGTGAGCCCGGCTGGCATGGCTCAGTGGTTTAGCGTCAACCTATGAACCAGGAGGTCACGGTTAGTCAGGGCATATGCCCAGGTTGTGGGCTCCATTCCCAGTGTGGGGCATGCTGGAGACAGCTGATCAATGATTCTCTTTCATCATTGATGTTTCTATCTCTCTCTCTCTCCTCCCTTTCCTCTCTGAAATCAATAAAAATATTTTTTAAATAAATAAATGAAGGAGTGAGTACTCTGCCTAGGGAAAAGTTACCAAAAGGAGCTCTGGTGGAACAACCTTCCGCTTGGTTTGGGTCGGATCACACCTAAGCAAGCATTTGGGTCTCCAGCGCTTCCATTTGGATCTTTGAGGGTAAAGTGTTCAGATCAGCCCTTATTAATTCAGAGAATTTCTCCAGGTGCTACTTTTTTTTTTCTTTGATACCCTCAATCCTACCCCTTTCTTATTTAGACAGCAACAAATGAAAAATGGGTAGGGGATTTGTTATAGCCAGCTGTTTGGGTAGTGGGGTGAAGGTGCAGGCCTAATCAGGGATGAATTTGTGTTCCTGTCTTTTTTGCATTTTCCTATCACCTCTTTCCCTAATTCTCTCTCCTCATTTTCATTTATTCATTTTCCTCCCCTTCCCTCTCTGTTTATATTTAATCATTTTAAAATAGTATACTCTTAAGTATAATAAACTGCAACATTTTATTTTTAATAGACTCAGATCCTCCATGGAAAATATGACTATGGTAAAGGAAATCTTACACTTAACTGTAGTTTTATTATTGTTATTATTGATTTCAGAGAGGAAGGAAGAGTAAGAAACAATGATGAGAGAGAATCATTGATCGGCTGCCTCCTGCATGCCCCCCACACTGGGGTTCAAGCCTGCAACCCGGGCATGCGCCCTTGACCAGAATCGAACCTGGGACTCTTCAGTCCACAGGCCGACACTCTATCCACTGAAACAAACCAGCTAGGGCATAACTGTAGTTTTGATGTAAATAAAATGGCCATTAAAGTGACTCATAGGTGTTGAGTGTGATTTTTATCATATATTAGACAATCTTTTGAATATGAATTGGTAAATAAATGCATTTAAGAAGTCTCAATGCATTTATAAAGTGGGACCGATTTACAAAGGTTACATCTTCACTGCCCATTTTGGTGGCATGCGCTCCCTGGGTTATGTCAATGACAACCACGAAGGACAAGGGCATAGATAGAGATCCTCCTCTCCTACATCACCTCACCTACCAGGGCAAAGCCAGAGCGTTTCTCTTAGTTCAACAAGTCATGAGCAACTCATCATCTGCATTACAAGCCATGCAATCCAGCTTTTATTCTTTAGACATTGGAAAACCACTGAAGAGCAAGAAGAAAACATGTATCAGTTTATGTGAAAAGATGCATCTGGGTCTCAGGGGAGGAGAAGAGGGGGGTAATGTAAAGGAGCACAAGCGGAACAAAGGAAGTGAGTTTTAAGACTACTGCCCAGCCCTTGCCGGTTTGGCCCAGTGGATAGAGTGTCGGCCTGCAGACTGAACAGTCCCAGGTTTGATTCCGGCCCAGGGCATGTATCTTGGTTACAGGATTGAGCCCTGGCCCTGGTCGGGGCATATGCGGGAGGCAACCAATCCATGTGTCTCTCACATTGATGTTTCTCTCTTTGTGTCTCTCCTCTTCCCTTCCACTCTTTAAAAATCAATGGAAAAATATCCTCAGGTGAGGATTAGAAACAACAAAAAAGACTACTGCGTGGCCTGCGTGGCTCAGTGATTGAGTATTGACCTATATCAGTGATTCCCAAAGTGGGCGCTACCCCCCCCCCCCCCCGTGGGTGCTGCAGCGATCCAGGGGGGGCGGTGATGGCCACAGGTGCATTTGGGGGCGATGAGTAACTGCTATTAAAATTTTAAAAAAATTAATTTCCAGGGGCTGAGTAATATTTTTTCTGGAAAGGGGGCGGTAGGCCAAATAAGTTTGGGAACCACTGACCTATATGAACCAGGAGGGCATGGTTAGATTCCCAGTCAGGGCACATGCCCAGGTTGTGGGCTTGATCCCTAGTCCTAGACGTGCAGGAGACAGCCAATCAATGATTCTCTCTCATCATTGATGTTTCTACCTTTCTCTCCTTCTCCTTCCTCTCTGAAATCAATACAAATATATATTTTTTAAAAAGACTACTGCCATCCTCCATTACATAAATATTGGTGGCTTTTGTTAACAGTGGAAGTGGTGAAAATTATCAGATTGTCCCAAGTATATTGAAAGTAGGTTGCTATGGATTCAGTGTAGAGAACAAGGGAAAGAGAGAGGTCAGGGATGATTTTTTTTTTTAAGCTGGAAACTGGCATAATTCAGTTGACCACAGCTGTTTGGTTTTTACATTAATTTGTTTACATTTAAACACTTGTGTGCCTACAAGAACCAAAAAAGAAACATAAATGAGTAAAGTGAAATAAGTGGGGACTGTGAAAAACTATAGTTTTCTTCCTTGGAAATTGCATGTGGCAAAGACCAGTAATAGTTGACCCAAAGTGTGGCAGGATAAGAAGAAGCTAGGAAAATTCCTGGGCAAGTGAAATGGAGAAACTGAGACAAGAAAATTAAACAAGGCCAAACAGTTTGGGCAGGTTGCAGTCAGCTTGTGAATTATACTAGTAAGACTTTATCTTCCCTAACCAAAGACACTTGAGAGCAAATGGTTTATACCTCCCCTCCCTAACCAGAGAATACATAGTTTAAACCACCCTGGCCTGAGAAAATAGAGAACAAAGACACACTTAATGCCATTTGTGCCAGCTAAACCCAAGGACAGATGAAGTCGGGGAACAAATAACAAAAAAAAACATTAAAGCCAGACAGATCTAAGATAACAGTAAAACAGACCTAAGGATAATCCCAAACTCCTCTATACACTCATTTTAATGCATCAACATATTAAAAATGCACCTGGAAAGCTGATGAATATTCTAGTGCAGTGGTTCTCAACCTTCTGGCCCTTTAAATACAGTTCCTCATGTTGTGACCCAACCATAAAATTATTTTCGTTGCTACTTCATAACTGTAATGTTGCTACTGTTATGAATCGTAATGTAAATATCTGATATGCAGGATGGTCTTAGGCGACCCCTGTGAAAGGGTCGTTCGACCGCCAAAGGGGTTGCGACCCACAGGTTGAGAACCGCTGTTCTAGTGAAACCCTCCCCTAAGATTCTCACCTATAGAAAATAAAGAAATAAATAAGTAAATAGCCCTCAGGAGCTCACTCTAGAGCACTCTCATGCCCCTTCCCAGTCTAGAGCTTTTTATTTCTAAGGGTCCCTACAAGACTTGCAGCCCTAGCTGGTTTGGCCCAGTGGATAGAGCTTCGGCCTGGGGACTGAATGGTCCCAGGTTCAATTCCAGTCAAGGGCACATGCCTGGGTTACAGGCTCGGTCCCCAGCAGGGGGCTTGCAGGAGGCAGCCAATCAATGATTCTCATCTTTGATGTTTCTACCTCTCTCTCCCTCTCCCTTCCTCTCTGAAATCAATAAAAATATATTTTAAAAAATTAAAAAAAGACGTTAAAGCTCTTTAACAATTAAAGAGATTAAGTTAGTAATAAAAAATAAAACTTCCTATAAATAAAAGCCCAGGCCCACATGGCTTTACTGCTAAATTTACCAAATGTTTAAAGAATTGCCTTAGCCACTTTGGCTCAGTGGATAGAACTTTGGCCTGGGGACTGAAGGGTCCCAGATTCGACTTTGGTCAAGGGTACATGCCCATGTTTCAGGCTTGACCCCCAGTAGGGGGCATGCAAGAGGCAGCCAATCAATGATTCCCTTCACCATTGATGTTTCTATCTCTCCTTCTCCCTTCCTCTCTGAAATCAATAAAAAAATATATTATTTTTTTTAAAAAAAAAGAATTAACGCCAATTGCTCACAAACTTTCAAAGAAAAAAAAAAAGAAGGCCGGGGGAAGGTCAAGGGGGAAAAAAAGGAGACATATGTACTGAACAAAGGCATCAATAAAATTACAGATTAATATCTCTTATGAATAGAGATGCAAAAATCCTCAACACAATACTAGAACACTGAATCCAGCAACATAGGAAAAGGATTATATACCAGGCTAAATGGGGTTTATCCAGGAATGCAAGGTTGGTTCAACACACAAACATTGATCAATGAGATACCATATTAATAGAATAAAGGGGAAAAAACACATGATCTGCCTTGGCCCGTGTGGCTCAGTTGGTTGGAGCACTGAAAAGTTGCTGGTTCAATTCCTGGTTGGGGCACCTGTGTAGGTTGCAGGTCTGATTCCCAATGGGGGTACATCCAGGAGGCAGCTGATAGATGCTTCTCTCAATCATTGATATTTCTCTTTCTCTCTCTCTCTTTGCCTTTCCCTCTCTAAAATCAGTAGAACATATTCTCGGGTGAGGATTAAAACAAAACAAAACACATAATCATCTCAATAGGCACAGAAAAAGCTTTTGACAAAAGTACACATCCTTTCATAATAAAGGCACTCAACAAACTAGAATAAACTATCAAACTCCTTCAACTTGATAAAAGCCATCTACAAAAAATCCACAAGTAATATCATACTTAATGCAAAAGACTGAATGCTTTTTCCTTTAGATCAGGAATACAGATTAGGGATGGCCACTGTCACCACTCTTGTTCAACACGGTGCTGGAAGTTCTAGGCAGTAAAGGAAATAAGGCCAAAAAAAAAAAAAGGCAATAAATGACATCCAAAATAAAAGTAAAAACATCTCTATTCTGGGATGGCATGATTTTGTATATAGGAAATCATAAGGAATCCATAAGAAAACTATTAGAACTAATAAATAAGTTCAGCATAATTTCATAATACAAGATTCATACACAAAATTTTTATAGTTTTCAACTGTTAGCTGCTCACCCCCCAAAAGTACCTACATGGACATACAGGGGTAGGCAAAAGTAGGTTTACAGCTGTGCCTATGCTAAACAGTTTATTCTTGTATTATTATCCTATCTAATAATAGACAAACATGGTAATTGACCATACCTTCACTATGCCTCCCATTGGCTAATCAGTGAGATATGCAAATTAACCGCCAACAAAGATGGCGGTTAATTTGCATACATAGGCGCGAAGCGGCGGAATGAAGGCTTGAAGGCGGCTCTGGCCGGAGCAGCAAAGGCTTGAAGGCAGCTCCGGCCGGAGCAGCGAAGACTGAAGGCAGCTCCGGCCGGAGCGAAGGCCTGGGTCCTGGGTGCTGGAGGAAAACCGGTGCCGGCAGAAAGGGGAAGGGAAGGCCTATTGCACGAATTTTTTCGTGCAACAGGCCTCTAGTTTATAATAATTGTATTACAACTATAAATTTACTTCTGCCTACCTCTGTATATGCATGAAAGAATCCAGGAAGGGAAATCAGTTTTTGTTAATTACAGCAGAAATTAGCACATCTATTTTTAGCCCACACATTCAAATAACAGCATTGTTGTGCACTTGGTATGTGCTAGACATCATTTATGTGCTTTACATGTATACATATATTAATGCTTTAGCTTATCAACACATAGTCACAGTAAATATTATCAGCCCCATTTCACAATTGGGAAAACAGGTAGAGAATGGTTAAGTAAGTTGGTCAAAATCACATACAGTAATCCTCCCTTATCCTCAGGAAATATGTCCTAAAACACCCCACATCCCCAGTGGATGTCTGAAGCAGCAGATAGTACCAATATATACTATACACTATCTATATTATACATATCTATGATAAAGTTTTATTTATAAATTAGACACAGTAAGAGATTAACAAAAATTGCTACTAATAAAATAGAACAATTATAATGATATAACTATAATAATGTTATGTTGTTACAGAAGGCCAAAGAAATACCAAACACGCTTCCTAGAGAAAGGGAGGGACCCCGTTTATTAACACTAGTGGACTCCGGGAATAATTTCCAAATCAGAGTGAAGTAACACGCAGAGGGCTTCATTTTTTATAACCTTCTGGGGCCTTTGTCTTGCAGATATGGTTCCACCCTCTTTTTTGGGCTTACAGGAAGGCCCCCAGGTGTTGGGGGTCCCCAGGCCATATCCGATGATCTGTCCTGGGGCCAGTGATAACAACCTTTTCATCCCCCCCCCCCCCCCACAGGGCAGTGCATTGTTCACAGTTTTTATGGCCTGACACGCCTTGCAAGACCAGTTTCCTCTTCATTCCCCCACCTTGTCCCACAAGCTTCTTTTAGCCTTGTGGAGCAACAAATCCACAGGGGGTGTTTCTGGTATCCAGGTGTTCAGTCCTGCAACCTTGAGAGCAGTGGGGGTGGTCAGGATGATGGTATGTGGTCCCCTCTAGGTAGGAGTCAGTCCTTGGGTGGTCTTTACCCAATCAGTCACCAGGTTGGAAGGCAGAACATCTCGGACGTGCTTTTGAATTGCTTTCTGGGTAGACTGTAAGAACTTGAGTAAAAATTAGTTATGGATTTCAGCCTTTACCCACCAGAATCTGTACCCCACTGGTTTCCAGGGCAGCCTTCTGGGCCGCTTCGTCTGCGGCCGGTTCCCTCTTGCCTCTGTGGAGTCCCCATACCCTGCAACAGCACTCCGAACGTGAGCTGTTGCAATCGCATACCCGCCATCAGCACAAATTGTCACTGTTTCTTCTCTTGCCCACCAGAGAGCCTGAATAAAGGCAATCAACTCGGCCTTCTGTGCCGAAGTCCTGCGGGCGAGCACCTGAGATCAGATGGTTCGGTCCAAAGCAACCACCACCGCCCCCACATACCTGATTCCTCCCTGGACAGAACTGCTCCCATCCATGAATAATACCTCATCCAGCGATGCCAGTGGGGTGTCAGTGAGGCCCAGGTGGGCTGTCTTTACAAAGTCGTCGACCTCTAAACAGTTATGTAGAGGTTCCTCAGGGTCATCATCAGGAAGGAGGCTGGTAGCCAAAGAGCCTGAAACTGGATGACATCCAGCGCTCCAGTGTGTTCCCGAGCAAAGCCTCAACCACATAGCTGTGGCCGCTACTGCCCCGAGGCAAGCAGGCTAACCGGATGCAACAGGGTCGAGTCTCTTGGACAAGTAGGCTACTGGTCTTTTCCAAGGCCCAAGACTTTGGGCGAGAACCCCTTTGGCTATGCCCCTTGTCTCACATACACATCTGGTAGTGCCAGTTGGCCCATCATCCTTGCTCCGTTCATGTCTGTCTTACTGCCTAATATATTACCTCAAGGATCCTGGCTCTGAATTCTTTCAGGGAAAATGGGCGTTGAAATTCTCTTCTGTAATTACTTCCATGCTGAGATGGGTCAGAAGTTTCTCTCAGAGCCAAGAGATCCTTGCTGTCTGTCAGAGGGACGATGAGGCCTGGGCACAGAAGGAGGTGGGCTTGTGACCTGGCAGAGACAAACTGTAGCAATTAGAATAGTAAGAGTCACAACATCCTTGTCTCTCTGGAGTCATGTCCATGAAGACGCAGGCGTCTTCTAAGTCTATTATACAGTTTTCTGCGGGCCACTGTCAGGGCTGTGCGTGGTGGCTGGTTCCTCTTTCCAGCCACAAACACAGTCTGTCCAGTTTCCCAAAATGTATTCTGGCACGGGAGAAAGTTGCTTTGCTGTACACAGGTAGCTTAACCCCTGTACAACTGGGCTTGGACCTCTGCCTAGCAAACTGCAGTCTATAAATTCAATATGCAGCCTCCGGTCCTCCCAACCCAACGGGGTCTCGGCCAGTCCCTCAGTCAGACTTCTCCTCTCTTGGAGAATCTCAAAGTCCTGAAGGCTCCCTCCCAGGTCCAGGGAGAGCGCCTTTCCTTTGCCCTTTTGTAAACCCTGTTTACTAGTTACAGGGTCCTGCCATAAGCTGCCAGTCCAAAACAGCCAGAGTTGCAGTTAGAAACAGCCCTGCATATTACAAAGTGCTCCTGTGGCAGTGGGTTGGGTACCAGGCCCCTGTGGTACCTGGGGTACCTTCGTACCCGTCCCCTGTGGCAGAGCAGCGATCAGGCCTCTCCCCAAGGGAGTGCACTGGAAGGGGATATCAGCCCCTCCTCTGCTAGCAGCAACAGGTACCAAACCCTTTCAGTACATTTGACCAGCTTCATTCCCGGCCACTTTTACAGATTCCAGGGCCCGTTGTCATCTTTTAACCAGCAAGCCAAATGACACTGGCCTGTATTATTTTCTATTGTTAGTTAGAGGAAGACAATTCCTGTGGAGGAAAATGACTCTTAGTCAGCCTGGAAAAGAAGACACAAGATGACAAGGGTGCAGGGAAATTTTACTAAAAGCCTGGAGGGTCTCCTGAAAGAAAAGATCCTTAATTCAGCACAGGCAGGGGTCAGGGCCCCTAAAATCTCCACCCTGTGGAGCCGTGAGCCCCGCCCCTGGAAGTCCCAGTCAGACAAGAAAAGCCACAAATACCTTTAAATCTACCCCAGAATTCCAAAATTTCAACCTAACACAGCAAAATCACAGAGCAAACCAAAGTCCCCAAAGCAACCCACTGCCACAGGAGCGCTTTGTAATATGCAGGGCTGTTCCTAACTGCAACTCTGGCTGTTTTGGACTGGCAGCTTATGGCAGGACCCTGTAACTAGTAAACATAGATAGAAATTTTTACTAAGTGGGCTGATTCCTCCCGTGATAGAGAGCAAAAATCTCTGAGAAAACTAACTCAACAGCACTGCTTGAGATTTTTGCAGACCATCACAGGTTCAGCCTTCAGCAAATCAAACGTTTTAACCAGATGAGCGAACAGAAAATCAAAGTAGCTTTCACTTTCACACAGACCAGTTAATCAGCAGATAATTATGCCAAGACAGACAAACATTCGTACTCACACTCCCTCAGACTAGCCCAGACTGGAGCTGAGCAGATAATGCCCAACTCCTCAGATGGGCATGGGGGCACTCCCGGTACCCACGCCCCAGACCAAATTCTTGACCGACGTCTTGGTGAGAACCTACCAGAGGAATTAAGGTTGCGTCCAGCCCCCTTCTTAGTAGCAAATTGGCTAGTCCCACACACAAACAAAAAGAAGAGTGAACCCATAATTCCTTAATTGAATCTGAATTCACTCACCTCCGGAGTCTTGATTCCTGATTTACCTGACAAAGTCCTATGACTTCCAGGGAGGTGATCAAGCTCCCCCTTCCACTCACTTGGAGTGGGCCTGACTGACTGGGGCCCCTACCTTACAGATTCTGTCGACAGGTCCAGAGGTGTCCGTCCACTTTCTCCAGATGCCGGCCGGGTCCTGGGCTGAGGTCCAGGAGCGCCTGGAGTTCCCCCCCAGTTCAATTCTCCTAAAATCAGCAGCTCGCACCTTCTGGAGGCCTGTCCTGTGCCCCCGGGCCCCAAACCCTGTCCACTCACCGGAGGCAAGAGCCAAACGTGGTTAGCTTCTCGGTCAGGGAACCATATATTGCTGAAGACCAAAGAAAACCAAGCATGCTTCCTAGAGAAAGCGAGGGACCCCATTTATTAACACTAGTGGACTCCGGGAATAATTTCCAAATCAGTATGAAGTAACATGCAGAGGGCTTCACTTTTTATAACCTTCTAGGGCAGGGGTGGGCAAACTTTTTGACTCGAGGGCCACAATGGGTTCTTAAACTGGACCAGAGGGCCGGAACAAAAGCATGGATGGAGTGTTTGTGTGAACTAATATAAATTCAAAGTAAACATCATTACAAAAAAGGGTTCGGT
>NW_005367587.1:6708650-6709858 GCF_000412655.1 Myotis brandtii
TTTTTTTTTTTTAGTTTTATTCATTTCAAACGGGCCGGATCCGGCCTATGGGCCGTAGTTTGCCCACGGCTGTTCTAGGGTCTTTGTCTTGCAGATATGGTTCTGCCCCTTTTTGTGGGCTTACAGGAAGGCCCCCAGGTGTTGGGGGGCCCCAGGCCATATCTGATGATCTGTCCTGGGGCCAGCGATAATGACCTCCCCCCCCCGCCCCCCAGGGCAGTACATTGTTCACAGTTTTTATGGCCTGACACTCCTTGCAAGACCAGTTTCCTCCTCATTGTGAATGTGGTCTCACTTTCAAAATATCTTATTGTACTATACTCACCTTTTCACTTAAAGGAAGCACTTTATGGCTTCTTTTTGGCATATTCTAATTACCAGAATCACTGCTCTTGCACTTTGGGGCCATTACTAAGTCATGAACATAAGCATGTTGGTGATACTGCAACAGTCAAGCTGATAACAAAGATAGCTACTAAGTGATTAATGGGCAGTAGGGATGATTAATGCACTGGACAAAGGGATGATTCATATCCCAGATTGGATGGAGCTGGACAGCACAAGATTTCAACATGCTACTCAGAACGGTGGCAATTTACAACTTATGAGTTATTTATTTATGGAATTTTCCATTTAATATTTCACACCACATTTGACTGAAGGTAATGGAAACCTCCGAAAGAGAAATCACAGATGAGAATTTTGTATCTAGAAATTTGCAAAGCCAGGTTCATATATTTTCTTTTCTCAGAAGATAGCTGAATGAGTTCCTTTGAGGAGGATGAGATCAAGAAGAGCACCAGCCCTAGCTGGTTTGGCTCAATGGATAGAGCATTGGCCTGTGGACTGAAGGGTCCCGGGTTCGATTCCAGTCAAGGGTACATACCAAGGTTGCAGGCCCGATCACCAGTAGGGGGCATGCAGGGGGCATGCAGGAGGCAGCCGATCAATGATTCTCTCATCATTGATGTTTCTATCTCTCTGTCTCTCCCTCTCCCTTCCTCTCTGAAATCAATCTACACTAATAAAAGAGAAACATGGTAATTGGCGTACGACCGCTACCCTTTTCATTGGCTAATCAGTGAGTATATGCAAATTAACTGTCAGCCAAGATGGCGGCCGGCAGCCAGGCACTGAAGCGAGCAGGGAGGCTTGCTTGCTGCAGACTCCAACGTTCACCGCCTCACTTGCCGGCCTCTCATCTGCAA
>NW_005367587.1:6710941-6775830 GCF_000412655.1 Myotis brandtii
TGCACTTAGGGATTGGGCCTGCCCTCTGCCACCCGGGAGCAGGCCTAAGCCAGCAGGTCATTATCTCCTGAGGGGTCCCAGACTGCGAGAGGGCACAGGCCGGGCTGGGGGACCCCCCTCCCCCCGCCCCCCGAGTGCACAGATTTTGTGCACCGGGCCTCTAGTAAAAATATATTTTTTAAAAAGAAGAAGAAGAGCACCAGATTGGGAGTAAGACTAACTGATTCTTCTGGCTCTTCCACTAGAGCAAGTTCTGTGACATTGGACAATTTTACCTTCTCTAACGCTCAGTCTTCTCATCTGTAAAAAGAGAGAGTTGGATTAAGCCAAACCTAAGCCTCCTACCACTTCTAATTCTCTCACACTGGACTTACTCAGGCCTAATTTGTGAGTTACAAACTCTCCCTTTTCCAACCACCAGGGAAAGAAGAAGGCCAGAAGAGGACAGCCACCTACTTGTCATGACAAGAAATAGGAGAAACCAAAACAAGACCGCATGTTACTTGCACAAGTTGCTGTGTCAGCGAGTTGTGGATTTAGGTGAAAAGCATGGTTATAATTAGAGCAGCAGCCTGAGGGCTCCACCAGCCACCGAGAGCACAGCTGGATCTGCCGACTGCACGCACAGGACTCCGGGCGGCTGCTCTGGCCTTGAAAATGATCCTTAAAAGGATTTTCTTCCTTCCTCAAGGGAAAGAAAACCCATTGATATAAAGCCTCACTTCCCTTCCGGCTTCCCCTGCTAAATGCCACTCCAGTAGAGATCGAGTGTTGATAAATACAGGGGAAAGAAAAAATCAGTAAGCTGAGCCTGGTCACATTGCTCCTTGTGATATAGTTTTATTTTTAACCTCGAAAAGCTGAGCCTCACATTGCTCCTTGTGATATAGTTTTATTTTTAACCTCGAAATACTTGGACTATTTCTGATGAACTTTCCTTTCCCAGCCTCCTCGACAGAACTCTGCTCTGTGCAGCGGATGCACCTTCCTCTGCCTCCCAGGACCTGCCGGCTCACAATCAGGGGACACAGGTGCAGCAGATGCCGATGCAGTCCATGCCGTGAAGGTAAGCTTTTCAGGCTTGAGCTGGAGCACCCAGGAGACATTTGGAGTCGTGAGCACGGAGACTGAGGCTGAGATGCACATCACCTTTTTGCTCTGAGCAAGAGGGTTGTCCAGCCAGTTACTTACATATGGGCCTTTGGGGGTGAGAGGTGGGGGTCTTGGCGCTGAGAATGAGACCCAGCCATGTGTAAACTCCTGTTTTGAAATCTAAAATCTTAGAGCAAGAAGAGATTATCTGCTTTCTGACAGCTTAGGTTCTTTCTTCTGCAATCAACCAAAGTGGTTATGCAATGTCCCTGAAGTTACACAGTGCTGATGAGGGGTCGCAGGGTTGAGGGCAGGAAGTGGTGAGGAAATAGATGGAAGGCCAACCCCTAGGATTTTCTAAAGTCCAAATGCTGTGATCTTTTCCCAATCAGCATTTGCTATGTTAAGTGCAAGTCATTCTCTGTGGTTTAAATTCCATCCCCTGTGTCTCCCTACCGGTTAATGTAGCACAGTTGTATATACTGCATGTATTACTTAAACTCAGAGTTTAAAACCTGTTTTTCCCTAACAATACTCCCTAGATATGGCTCTCTCCAGCCCACAGCTCTTGAATCCAATATGCATCCCCAGAATAGAAGTGAAAGTATTTTACGGGTTGGAAAATTTATACAGACTTTTGCACACAAACTATAAATTATTACCGACTTGTAACTTGCACATACAGAGGGACAAATGTAAAATGATTAATGATAATTGAGGTATTGCAAGCTTTAAAATGTAGCTAGATTATTTTTAGATTATTTACCTTTCGGAATAACTGTATAGAACTGGCAGGGAGAAGGGAGCAGGGCTTACTTTCATGTCTTGTCTCTGAGCCTTGCTTTGGTGTTATATGGTTTAGAGTTCAGCTAAGGACACTCTGGGAAGTGGCTTATGCAGCAAAAGTGATTCTGTGCACTCTGAACTCTGAAGAACACAAGCTAGAGCCACCAATGTCAAGTAAAAGGAGATCTACCCAGACACCCTAACTCCGGGTTCCTGCTTGCCTGCCTCTGTAACCTCCAGGTGCAGCTCATAACTCTGCTCTCAGTGTCTCGGCTATAACTATGCTTGTTTGCTGTGCATAAGTGCGTATAACTGCACTTAATCTTGTCAGGTTTTCCCTGACACCAAGGTCTTCAAGGTATATGCTGGGGTCTCTCCTGGGAAGACTGGAGAGTATTGGCCTAGGAGTATCCAAGAAGACAGGCTGACTTATAGCTACCCCTAGGTAATCCATTCTTAGCCAATACAAAAGAAAAAGAAAGGTCATTTAAAATACTGATACTAATAATACAGGCGCCAGATATGAGAATTAGTTAGCTATTTAAATAACTAGAGTGTTTACAGGTAGAGAGATCCATAGCACAGGTGAACTGCAGACGGTGAGGTTGAATAGATTTGGAAAAGGATGGTCATGTTTTGGGGGTACAGTGAAACTGTTGGAATCATAGCCCAAAGCCCAGGAATATGGAACTAGACATGGAAATTACCTTCGGGGAACTGGTTAGATGTTAAAAATCTCAAGAGGAAAGGGATTACTTTAATTTAACTTTATACATTTTCTTTCCCTAGGATTAAGTATCTCCATAGTGGAGAAACAGTTTCAAAATGTTTAATTACAGTAATTAATGAATTGACTGGTTAGTATTTTAGGAGTTAAAGAATATCTCTGACCTTTACCCTTTGGCCTTGCCATTTCTACAGGAGTTAAAGCTCGGGAATAAATAATTATTACCATATGTGGAGGCAAAATAGTTAGTCACTGACATGTGAGGGGTGCAGAGAGGGCCCCTTGCCTAAAAATATCTCCCTGACATCAATCCTGTTTACCTACTAACTTTAAAATTATAGTAAAGAATGTTAAAACCATTATCTGTTAATCCCATTCTCTTTTTCCTTGAGTCAGTGATTTAAATATACCTGCCAAATGCCTTCTCATGACTTTCTTGGCCAAGGGCACTCAGACACCACCTCTTCCTCATTCTTCCACGCTCTGTCCTACTTTGTCCTTGGTACAATCTAAGTTGCCCACATGCCCTTAGCCTCCACACATGGGTAGCTCGGTGTGGCACTGTGGTTTCTACAGAATCTCTCAAATAAAACTCAATGTGAGGAGGGTGGGCAAGACACTTGACTTTTCTGGGCCTCAGTTGCTCTTGTAGGAAATGAAGAGGTTAAATTAGACCCTTTTCTTTCAAAGTGGTTCTGGGACCATCAGCATTGTCTGGAACTTATTATAAGGGAAGACTTTCAAGCCCCACCCCAGTCCTACCAGATCATAATCTGCATTTTAAAAAGACTGCTCAGGTGATGCCAATGCACATAGAGGCTTTCTGGTTGCCTGCCTGATTCAGATTTCTGATTTATGTCTGCAGGGTTTAGAACAGGTACCATAGCTCCTGACAACAATTCTGGCATCATTTCAATGTCTGTGGTAACTGAGTCCTCTGAAGTCTCTTCCATTCAGTTAAGGCTACATTAATCTAATAAAGTTGAAAATATTTCTTTTTCTTACTTAAAAAAAAAGCACCTACATCTGACATCATTATATTTGCCTCCTAAATTTGTTACAAATTGTTACCTTTGAGCCCTCACTGTTATGGCTGAGTTGGTTGGAGCATCATCCTGTGCACCAGAGGGTTGTGGGTTCGAATCCTGATCAGAGCATGTACCTGGTTGCAGGTTCAATTCTGGTCAGGGCCTGGGAGGCAACCAATCATTCACATTGATATTTCTCTCTCTCTCTCTCCCTCTCTCTCCCTTCCTCTCTAAAATCAATAGAAGCATTTCCTCAGATGAGGATTAAAAAAAAACTGCTACTCTTTGAAAGAGGTAGCTCTTTCAAACTGCCACCTTCTTTGGCATTCTAGTCAATCCTATTTAGTAAATGTTAACTGAGTGCTAGGAGCAGTGTTAGCTATACTCTCTCTGTCCCTCAGAAACCAGTTTACACATTCCTTGAGGTCATTCCATTTGCTCTCCACGTTCTGTTGATATTCCAGTCAGAGCTCCTTTTGCTGCAGGAAAATGTTCTCCATCTCTGGCCTTCGTCAGGCTGTCTCCCCACTCACACCGTCACAGCAACACTGCCCTCAGGTTGTACTGACTCCCACAACCAATCGTGAGAAAGAAATGGAGTCTCAGTTGACACCTTCTTTTTTTCTTTTTTCTTTTTTTTAACTGAATGAGCAGCATAATGTGGCAAACAATTAAATTACAAACTTCAACCTAGGAAAAAAGATGCCCTCAACTTGCCTTTGTGGCATCTAAAAGGCGCTCCTGGATGTGTACTATGTGAATTCCTAAAGTGCTTAAGGAATAAATGCTTTGTGGTGATGACCAGAGACCAAAAGGGGGAAGGTGTTTGGGGGAACTCACATTCTTAAAGGAGTAAGGTAAGATTTTTTTAAAAAAGATTATTAATCTGGCAGTGGTATGTAGGATACATCGGAGTGAGGGAGAACTGGAAGTGGCAAGGCCAACCAAGAGCTGTGGGAGTGATGCAATGGGAAGAAATAAAGGCCTGGACAAGGAAGATGACCTTTCTGTAGAGGAATGGCTAACAACTGAGTGAGCCTTGTATTAGACACTTTCCCTACTTTATCTCATTTGATCCTTGTGCAATCCTATGGGTTATTATGAGCCCCATTTCATGGATGAATAAGTTAGTTTTAGGGAGATTAAATAACTTGTTAAAAATTACTTAGCTAATATATGGGAGTTCATTTATTTATTTTATTTGGGGGTTTCAGATAAAGCCTCTTTGTGGAGGTAACATGTAAGGTGAAATTTAAATGGCAAGAAGGAGCCCATAATAACAGAAATAAAAAGGGGAGAATTTTGTCAGAAAGACCAAGTAGAAAGGCCTTACGTGGAATTAAGCAACAGGCTTGAGCTACGCACTCGAGAAAGAGAGAGAGAGAAAAAAAAAAGAGGTGAGCAGGGCACACTAGGTTTTATGGGCCAAGATAAGGACTTCAGAGTGTATTCCTTGTGATGGAGATTTTAAGTGGCAGTAATAACCTAGTGTTAAAAGCTGTTAAAATCACTCTCTCTGCTGGTGAATATAGATTCTGGGGCACAAAATGGGAGGAGTGAAACTGATTATCAGTCTGTTGCACCAGACTGGATAAGAGATGATGGTGCTTAGACCAGGCAGTGGTGGTAGAAATGAGGGGGGAAAAAAGAAAGAAAGAAAAAGAAAGAAAAGAAGAAGATAGAATAGCTCACTGCCTTTTCAGATCTTTCTCCAAGGCCTTCCTATCTAACTGGGCAATAGTTCCTTTGGTATTAGGTGCAAAGTATCAAGCATTTTCAATAGCTCAGTGGTTCTCTAATTGAGCTTACAACAGAATCAGCTGGATTCAGTAGGTCTAATTCCATAGGTCTGATTTGTAGGGCCCAGGAATTTACATTTCTAACCAGTTCTCAGGTAATGATGATGTTGTTGATCTGAGTACACACTTTAAGGACCACTATTCTAGCTGACCTACCCTGTCTTATTAAGTTACTGCTTTCTGAATGGTCCATACAGCACCACAGCCTGCATCAAATAAAGTTTCTGCTCCCCTGTCAGGTTCTAAATACATCCCTATTTTTTTAAAAAAATATCCATCCCTCACACTCATGTACCAGGTCCTTTCAACGACTCAGATTCCACTTAAACTGCATCCAATACAACCAGCAAAATCTAGTTCTTTGTAGATCTTTGAACTATTTAAGTCTAAATTATATTGACTACTGTTTCCTCTAGACAAGAGAATTTTCAAACATTTTCAGGGCAGTGTTTGGGCCATAGGCTTGATTGAAGCTCATTTTTAAGAGGAGGGAATGCACTGACTTTTCAGAGAGGAAGCAAGAATTTAAAGGTGAGCAGAAGGGCACAGAAACTTAAGGAGGAAATGGCACCTGGATAACTTTAGGTTGTTTCGGGCATAGAATTTTGTCAACTTTTTCACAGTGAAGAGTTTCAATGATCTATATGCTTTGATTTAGTAGGTGTTTCATTTTAAAACTCAGAATCCATATTGCAGTAGAGATTTTTAACCCTAAACATTTCACTTTTACATTTGTAGTCCCTGTAGTACAAATCCATGGGACCTGGATAGTCTTCTTATTTCCTCTATTCAGATGGGGCACAGGATGGGCATGGTCCAGAGAAGGAAAAAAAAAGTCCTCATGGGGATGAAAGTGCTTCTTAATGAAGAGCATCTGGCTCCACTATGATTTGGGAAGATTATATCTGTAGGTACCTTTCTGTGTCCTAAATGGAGGAGGAGAGGCCCTACTCTTGGGTTTGCTTTCTTCCAAATCATGGGATGGACCACATCATGTCTCTGTGGATCTCCAAGGGACAGACACAGTGTGATCTAGCAAACAGGACAGAATCTGAAGCCAGATAAACTTAGGGATTTTTGTGCCTCAGAATCCTTGTCTGTAAACTGGAAATGGTAATACCCATCTCACAGGGTCATTGTGAGGATTAAGTGAGAGGTTATGTAAAAGTACATGTTAGGTGCAGCTAGAATCTTGTTTCTCCTTCTCCAAGACATCCAAAATGCAAAGAAATTACTCAATCTAAGAAGTCAGACAAACACCCTGGAGGACAAGGATCCAGTCATTGCACTGACATAGAGGTTAGGAGAACAGGGCATCTTATCTCCCAAGACAACCAATGATATATCTAATGTGATCAACTTGGGGCAACAACAATTGGCTCCAAATCAGGTGATCAATTAGCTGCTTAAGTTTGCCTGGGACTAAGAGGCATCCTAGGACTTGGGACTTTTAGTGATAAAACCAGGAGAGTCCCAGGCAAACCAGGGCCATTGGTCACTCAGCTTACCCAGCAATAATTAGACTGTCAGGAATTTTAGACTGTCCTTTATCTCAGTGAGAAAAGTTTCCCCCAGATATACAACAGAAGGTTCAGATGTGATTCTGTATGTTCTTAGATGGTATTTACCTTTTTATATTTACCTGCCAAGCTTCTCCAAAGAGTCATCTCTACTCGCTGTGTCTTTGTGCTCAGCACATGACCTCTCTCAAAGTCACTTATCTGGTGTAGCTCCAGAACCTGTGGAAGATCTTTAAATAGCAGCATTCACACACACACACACACACACACACACACACACACACACACACACACACACCAGTAGCATCTTTGTTGTCTACATGCAATTGTTTTTCTTTTCTTTTAAAGGGATATTTTCAAATAACTTCAAATAGATGGAGAGCAATAGACTCCAACCACAAATATTTCCTGCTTCAATATCACTGTTCCTAAGAATCATGCTTTATAAAGAATCATGCTGAAGGATAAGAAATGAGTGGGCTTCGAGTTCATCACCACTGTCCTGCCAGCCAGACACATCCCTGCTACTGGGGCAAAATGCTCACTATACACATGGAACTGTGTAGTTCTGTGTGGATCTTTGAACTATTTTCCCTTCCCAGAAACTGGGCTCCACTTTGTGGTAGAACCAGGCAAGCAGATATGAAGTTGGACATTCCTTGTAGTTTCTTTCATATAGCCTTATTCCATTTGTGATCTGCCTCTTCTTTGCCGCCTAAAATCCGGCAGGGGACTTTGACTCATTCAGACTCCATTCTTATTAATTCATATATTTTATGACTAGAAAGCAGATGGTCACATTCTCCCAGGCGGGGCCCAGGACTTGCCAACACTGGAGTGTGTGCTTAATGGCTTTCCCCTCCCTTCCCAGCAAACACCATATTTTGAATGGCCAAGGGTCCCACAGCACAGCTGAAATGCCACATTTGCTCTGGCAAGAGCTCTGCATTGTCATCATTATTCCTAACCTCCTGGCAGCATTCGAGACTATGGCTCACCCTTTCCTTTATATCTGGGCCACGTACTGCTGACTCTTAACTCTCTGGTCTCTCCTTCTCTGGCTCTACTTCTTCCTAATGTCCCCAAAGTGTCATACTTAGCTATGTACTTCAAAGCACAGATTTCTATTTTGTGTTACTTCCCCATTTACAGCTTTCTCTGTGTCTCTTTTTCAAAAAAAATTCTATTTCCATTTTTTTTTACAGAGAGAGAGAGAGAGAGAGAGAGAGAGAGAGAGAGAGAGACATCATTGGTTGCCTTTCAATCCGCCCCAACTGTGGATTGAACTTGCAACCTGGATATGTGCCTGACTGGGAATCAAACCTGCCACCTCTGTTGTAAGGGATAGTGCTCCAATCAACTGAGCCATACTGGCCAGGGCCTCTCTCATTTCTAAGTGGATAATTCTCAAATCTGCATCTCTACATTCTAACACCTCATCTTCTCATCAATGAGATCTGTCAGCACCTGAAGCAACTTGAGTTAAACTTGCTGGAACCATCCAGCTAGTGTGGTTCAGTGATTGAGCATTGACCTCTGAACCAGGAGGTCACAGTTCCTGGTCAGAGCACATGCCCAGGTTGTGGGCTCAATCCCCAGTAGGGGGCATGCAGGAAGCAGCTGATTGATGATTCTCTCTCATCATTGATGTTTCTCCCTCTCCCATCCTCTCTCCAAAATCAATAATAACATATAAAATATTTTTTAAAAACTTGCTGGATTTATCTTTCTTCCCAAAACAATTTCCACTTCAGAATTCTATTTTTCTCAGAATTATAGCCAATATTCTCTCTTCTTGATTCTAAATCTTGGAATCAACTTTGATTCCTCTTCTTTCCTCATCTCCAGCCAGAAAAAAAGAGTTAATTTTCCCTTGTAATGTCTCCTACCTGTTTCATCTTACCTATTTATACTGTCATCAGTCTTCTCCATCCAAGCGTCCCTCACATCCTCTACGTAGCAGTTTCTAACTCTAGGTCCTCCCACTTCATCCCTCCGCTATGAGTTGACACATCAATTTCAGTGTTAAGTGACTCCTTATTAAGTACCAAATAATTACAGATGTTTTAGCTTAATATTATGAATTTCCACAATAAGTCCACAATGGACATTTCCCCCCAAGAGTGATTTTGGAATATAGCAGGAGCCTACTGAATGTTAAATTGTGTGTTAAAAGATCCAGTAGCTGGACTCCTGAATCCAAAAGATATCCTCTGCCCGATCTTACTCTGCTCCATCTCAGTTCAATCATCACAGTCTTTCATTCTTCTAACTTCCTCTCTGGATTTAACACCTTCATGTATCTTCTACTGGGCCCTGAACCCGGTTGATGTTCTGGCTTTCAACTTCTGATCTGCCTCCTGATCCAGGCTAGCTATTAGGGGTATAGAGCACTCTGGCATGATCCCTCCTTCACACTCAGCACTCCCAGTGCCCAAGAGTCAGATGGGGAATGTGTTAGGAATGTAAATTCCAGAACACACCTCTCACTCGGGTCAGAGGTATAGACAGCATCTATAGCAGTATTGTTCAATAGAACTTTCTATGAAGATGGAAATGCTCTATTCTGTGTTGTCCAATAGAGTAGCTACTAACCATATGTGGCTATAGAGCACTTGAAATATAGCTAGTATTCCTAAGGCATTAAATTATTAATTTTATTTAATTTTTATCAATTTAAATTTAAATAGCCACATGTGACTGGTGGCTACCATATTGAACAATGCAGATCTATAATTTAAAAAACACTGATTCTAATGAGCAACAGTGTTTAACAACCACTTTAACAAACAGTCCAGGTGACCCTTATGCTCACTTGTTGGCACATAGTAGGTAATCAACAAATGCTTATTGAATAAATGGATGAACAAATGAATACCTAAAAGAACCAGAATATAATTACCTTGAAATTTAAATCTGTCTCTTCTGAAAAAGTTGAGGGGAACTTTCCCAGATGAAAGAGACTAAAAACACTAACAAAATGTAATAAATTGACTTTAAAGGGATCATGGTTCAAACATTTAAAAAATATATATATGACATTTTGGGGATATCTGGTGATGTTAAAAAATTATTTTGTTTTCTTAGGTAAAATTATGTTATTACAATTACAAAGGAAAATGTCTTTATTATTAGAAAATATATGCTGAGATAATTAGGGATGATGTGAAATGATATCAGCAACTTATTTTCAAGAGCTTTGGCCAGAAATGTTTGATTGTGTGTGTATGGAGAGAGAGAGAGAGGAAGCAAAACTGGCAAATGTTAACAATTATTGAATCTAGGTGGAGCATACTTGGGTGTTTATTGTATATACTAGAGGCCCGGTGCACAAAATTCGTGCACTGGGGGGGGGCTTGGTTCTCCAGCCTGGCCTGTGCCCTCTCACAGTGCGGAAGCCCCACAATCGATCTCCCCAAAGAGGTAGGCCCCGCCCACCCATCCGGGGCTCCCTGATGGATTGTCCCAAAGAGGTAGGCCAGAGCAGGGGGTCCTGCCCCTGGCGTTGCCATGTGGCACCACCGGGACCTGCCTCTGTGCTGCGCATGCAGCATCAAGTCCCCACCCACCTGCATGTGCCCGCTGTGCACACGGCCTCCTGGTAATGGATTGTTACAGTGTGAGGGCATGAGGGCACCAAGGCGTGAGGGCATGATGACCACATAGGCTTTTATTAGTATAGATTCTTTCTGTATATTTGAAAAAAGAATTTTAAGGTTGAAGGAAAATTCACCCACAATGAATTGGCAAATCCTAAAAAAATAAAAATTTAAAATACTGCATTTCTTCTGACTGTTATAGCATAGTAAGAAGCTAAGAAAATTCCAAAACAAGTGGAATAGGGAAACTAAGACAGATAGTTAAATAGCAGTTTGCAGCTGCCAAGTAAATCCTGTCTTTCCTAAACCAAGGACACTTAAGAGTAAATGCTTTCTACTTCTCCTCCCCAAGTAGAGGATAAATAGCTTAAATCACTCTACTCGGGGAGACAGAAACAGAAATTCAATTAAGTGTCATTTGCCAACCACACCCAAGGATAGACAAATTAAGAGAATAAATCTCATCCTGGCACATCAGCATAAAGCTGATGAATTTTCTATTGATCTTCCCCTAACACTTCTTCTCAACACCCAGCCTTTAAAACCCCTGAAAATGGAGGTCCCAGGGCACTCTCCCTCCAGGGAGCAAGCCTGGGTCATTCCCTTTCCCCTCACCTCCCCCCACAGGCATATATCCCTTAACCTCTAAGGAACCCCATGAGACTTGAAACCAGGGGAGCAATAGGCAGCAGCAGCTCATCCTGGTCTAATCCCTGAACCTGTCTCGAAGGCCCCCTTTTCTTTGACTTCCCAGTGAGCCAAAGCAGCCCAGCCTGGGCTCCCTTGCTACTTCTTCTATGCCAGTGATGGCGAACCTATGACACGCATGTCAGAGGTGACACGCGAACTCATTTTTTTGATTGATTTTTCTTTGTTAAATGGCATTTAAGTATATAAAATAAATATCAAAAATATAAGTCTTTGTTTTACTATGGTTGCAAATATCAAAAAATTTCTATATGTGACATGGCACCAGAGTTAAGTTAGGGTTTTTCAAAATGCTGACACACCGAGCTCAAAAGGTTCGCCATCACTGTTCTATGCCCTTCCCAGTTTCACTGTCCTAGGTGTGTTTTTGCTGAGGCCAATAAATTCTTGCTTGTTTTTCTACATTTTGTCTCTTGATTGAAATCTTTCCTTCAAGAAGACAAGAACTGAGGTCTCCTCGTCTTGCCAGTAACATGACTTTTGGGTGCTAACCCCTTCCCAGAATGACACAGTACTGAAATTATGCTACTAATTCTCTAGGCCAGGTGTTGCAAAGTGGCAACCACAGATCTATGTAGGCTGCATACATGTTTTTCCTTGGTCCAAATAGAGGTTTTAAAAAAATTAGTTGCCAACATTTAAAATTTCAAGAATTTTTATCTTGACATATTATGTAATAAAATGTTTGTAACATAATAAAATATAAAATACTTACAATAGCAAACATGTATAGGTAACTTCCTATCGGACATGTACTATCCTAAGAGTTTCAGGTACTGTATTTAATTAATTTGTTCCTCACAATTGGTAGGTACTATTATTTTCGTCCCTTTACAGATGGGGAAACTGATGAATAAAGAGGTTAAGTAACTTTCCCAAAGTCTCATAGCTATGACTTCTAGTGCCAGGGTGAAATCCCATGCTATCTGCCTCATAACCACTACACTATACCACCACTCAAAAATCTGCACCCCTCATTTCTCTGGGAAAATCAGAAGATCTGGAAACACATTCCCACCTGGGACCAACTGACAAGAGCCCTAAAGCTACATTCCCCTGAAGGCAGGGTAACTTCTGTTTGCAACAGTCCCCACTGCTTCTGGGGTCTTAGGGGTTTGGCTCTGCTCTAGCCACAGCACAGCTGAATACACCAGTGAGTGACACGTGACAGATATTTCACCTGTGCACTGCCCAGAATAAGCCAGATGTCAGGCAACCCTCTACGTGGACACGAAGCCCCAGTTTCATGAGAAGGCTAGTTACAAGTACCAGATGTGTGTATGTGCAACAGGTTTGGATGGTGTCGAAGTGGAATGTCAGGATAATTGTTGGTAGATAGTGGAAAAAAGTTACAAGAAACATAAGTTACACACCACATGGTTGGCAAGAAGGCCCCATCAGAGGGCAAAAAGAGCATAGATTAGGGTGGCCTGGGTTGGGACCTGATTCCATCACTTAGCTGCTAGACAACCTTGGACAAGCTATTTAACTTCTCTGGCTTCCATTTCCTTGACTATAAAATGAGGCAATGACACCTTTGGAGTGGTGGGAGGAATTAAATTAGAGAGAGTATGTGAAGTCCCTTTGGCCCCTGTTAATATTGATAACCAAAATTCTTACTAATCATTCATATTTGTATTTTTATATTTTCCCCTAGAGTTACAAAGCAAGAAGAAATTCGGAAGCTATGGTAAGTATTAAGTTCTTCTTGGATCTTTACATATTAGGGGTCCAGGTCTGGCTTTTTTTAGCCTGTAGCCTAAGCAGCTGGCATACTTGTCCTTATGGTTTGATGATCTTTATTGGCTTTTTGCCAAACCAGGGCTGCTAGAGCAGAACCTGGAAGAAATGGATATGGAGCAGGAGAAAAGCAGAGAGCTAAGAAAGATTTGTAGCAAAGATTTTTAGTAAACCTTTAAAAATAAAAAAAAAGCAAAAAAAATGCAGCAATAATGTAAGTGACTAACAATTTCTCCATTCAGTGTATTATTGAGTACCTACAATGGTCCAAGCCCAGTGACAGGTGCTAGAGATGCAGATGTAGACAACACCAGACATGGCCCTGTCCTCCCAGCATGTCCCCTGGTGGTAGCTGGTTAAATGAATGACAGCACTTTCATTCTGGAATGTACACTGCCATTATGAAGAAAGTTTGTAGAGAATATTTAATAAAACAGCCTAGTCTCATGTTATAATAGCAAGTTAAAAAGCAGGATGCAAAATTGCATTCACAGTATTAACTGTGTACTATAAATCACCCATAATCCACAACTTAAAAATAATAATTGTCAACATTGAACATCATTGCATTTAGCACTGGTTTATTTCCTATTCTAAACACCTCTATTATATACATAAAATGAACATACAGAAAAGAGCAGTATAGTTATTGTTTCTGGATTGTGGGATTATGAGTGATTTTTTGCTTTTTTCTCTATGATGTTCTATACTTTCCAAGGTTCCTATAAGAAGCACGTATAAACAGGAAATAAGTCCATTAAAAACACAGTCACAGTCACACATAGAGCTTCTCTCCCAGCAGTCATTTGTCTTCTCTTCCCCTTGGCCTTTGGTTTCTCCAGGGCAAGGCACGCAGGCCTCCACCAGGACAGCACAGGCATTGTGAGAGATGCTTCAACCGTCACTGCCACATGCCCGTGGAGCCCAATGTCTCCTGCATGGTGATAAACTGCCACCTGTCCTGTGGTGCCACCTTCCACATGTGCAAAGAGGCAGAGCATGAGCTCCTCTGCCCTTTAGAGCAGGTTCCATGCCTCAACTCTGAATATGGCTGCCCCCTTTCCATGTCCCGCCACAAGCTGGCCAAGCACCTGCAGGTGTGTCCCGCCAGCGTGGTCTGCTGCTCCATGGAGTGGAACCGCTGGCCAAATGTGGACTCCGAAACACCCCTTCATAAGAACATCATGAAAGAGACCCCCAGTGAGGAGTGTTTGGACACAGCCCTGGCCCTCCAGGACCAGAAGGTCCTTTTCAGATCTTTGAAAATGGTAGAACTTTTCCCAGAAACTAGAGAGCCCACGGAGGAGGAACCTACTATGAATGGTGAAGCCAGCTGGGAAGAAATGGGAGGAGCAATGGGTGGAGCAAATGCTGGTTTAGTGCCACATAGCTCCCAGTTGGCCACTAAAGAAGAGATGGCAGAATTGAGTCAAGAAGAACTCCAGGTGTTGGCCAAAACCAAAGAAGGGATGGACCTGGACAAGTTTAACAAGTGGGAAAATATTTTCAGCAAAGAGCGTGCAGCCTCTGCTTTAACAAACTCATCAGCGAGCTGTGAGAACAAGAACAGTAATGGCCCAGGGAAAGAACAGATTTCCGTCACCAATAACATGATAGGAGAGGCCAGTGCCGAAGAGATAGAATCACAGGAGGACCAGAGACAGCAGGACTACCATGCAGCTATGGAAACAACAGGGCTTGCCCCTTGGCAGGATGGTGTTCTGGAGAGACTGAAATCGGCTGTGGATGCAAAGGACTATAATATGTATCTGGTGCACAATGGGAGGATGCTTATCCACTTTGGTCAGATGCCTGCTTGTACGCCTAAGGAGAAAGATTTTGTTTATGGCAACCTAGAGGCTCAGGAAGTGAAGACTGTATATACCTTCAAAGTTCCTGTGAGCTACTGTGGGAAGCGGGCTCGTGTTGGAGATGCCATGTTGAGTTGTAAGCCAAGTGAACACAAGGCAGTAGACACTTCAGACTTAGGGATCACTGTGGAGGACCTGCCCAAATCAGATCTCATCAAGACCACCCTCCTGTGTGCTTTGGAAAGAGAACTCAAAGGTCACGTCATCTCTGAATCCAGGAGCATTGACGGGCTATTCATGGATTTTGCTACCCAGACATACAATTTTGAGCCAGAACAGTTTTCCTCTGGAACAGTGCTGGCTGACCTCCTAACCACTGCCAACCCAGAGGGGCTCCATGTGGAACTCCACAGTGAGTGTGTGACCAGGAGACACAACAAGAGCAGCTCTGCCTTCACTTTCACCTGCAACAAATTCTTCAGGAGGGATGAATTCCCCCTGCATTTCAAGAATGTCCACACAGACATTCAGTCATGTCTCGATGGCTGGTTCCAGCATCGGTGCCCCCTCGCCTACTTGGGATGTACATTTATTCAAAACCATTTCCGTCCCCCAGGGCAAAAGGCAAAATTGATCTATAGTCAAGAGCTCAAGACCTTTGCCATCAAGCCGGAGGTTGCTTCAGAGCTGAATGAGGGAAGGAAGAACAACCATCTCTCAGGCCCTAGAGGGAAAGGCCAGAACTCTCTAACCAGCCTGCCCTTGGAGATTTTGCAGTACATTGCTGGGTTCTTGGACAGCATCAGCCTGTCCCAGCTCTCCCAGGTGTCTGTGCTGATGAGGAATATCTGTGCCACTTTGTTACAAGAGAGAGGGATGGTCCTCCTGCAATGGAAGAAGAAGAAGTATTCCCATGGAGGCACCTCCTGGAGAGTTCACAAAGAGGCAAGTAAACTACTCATTCATTCATTCATTCATTCAATAAATATTTAAGAGCCTTTTATGTGACAAACACTGTACTAGACACTGGGATTCTACTAAGTTACTGGGAATAAGACATAATTCCTGAGCTCAAGGTCAGTCCACCAGGGAAGACAGACTGATAAATATATTAATGGCAATACAAATGGCAGTGCCTGTTTATCTCTATGTATGTGTCCTGGATATCGTCTGTGTGCTCACACGATCCATTCCCCAACCTTCTCCACCAAGATCTGCCCGCTCCCCGCCTCCCCCACAGGAGGCTTATCTCTATAGATTGCCTCAACTGGTTCCCTTGCATTTCAGCTTCCAGTTAGGTTAACCTAATGGGCGTGTATCAGCAGGAGACGGGCAGGAGGGAGGGAGAAGAGTGAGGTTGACATTTCTATTCTTCTGGCTTCCTCCCTGCATGCATTTTCCCTCCCTGACACTTCCCAGTGGAAATGTCTCTCCACTGTAGGTGGTTATGTCAGATGGCTCTTTCCACACAATGACTCATTCTGGTCCAGTGATTTCCCTTCTTCTTCCCTTTCAAGTCTGGGTACTGCACTATTTCTTGTGGCTTTCCTAAACCATGTCCACAATTTGTATATTATTTCTTTAAAAAATACCCTTCAAAATGACCCCATTTGAATGTGCCATCTGTTTCCTGCCTGGACTCTGATTGACACAGTAGCCAACAAATTCCCCTCAGTCCCATGTCAACTATATTTTAAACAATGTATGCCTTTGTTAAGGCACTTTGAAAATAAATAATTTCTTAAATAATTTGCTCCATGACTTCCCCTAGTTCAAATGCTTATTGAAGTTTTCAAAAAAACAACAACCTGCTGTATATATCAAATGTGTTCCTTTCCCCCCCCCAAGTCAGTTTATACTTGCTTAACTGTATTATAACTTCTATCACCTTACTTTCACTTCTTGTACCATACAGAAGTGAAACTCCTAGTTCATCATATCCAAAATGACCTTAGCATACTTTCTCATGGTAAATAAGTCAGTTTATACTTGCTTAACTATTATAACTTCTATCACCTTACTTTCACTTCTTGTTCCATACAGAAGTGAAACTCCTAGTTCATCGTATCCAAAATGACCTTAGCATACTTTCTCATGGTAAATATGTTGGTTATATGAACCACAAATTTATATGCCCATTGAGGTGAATAATTTCATAATTTCACAGTTGAGTTTCTTCCCAATATGTGGGTGTGTGCAAACTGGCATTGGGGAGTTAGAGTTGTTTACATCTATGTTTATTAAATATGTCTAAAACATTGTGTATATTTACTATTATTTATTCCCTGAGCAGTCTTCTTCAAAAATTGAGATTCTTTCTTCCTATATACCCATGCCTACATCCATGTGTTAAATAAACACTGACTGCCACCCAACCATGTGCTAGAAATAAGCACAAATGAGTCTAAAGCCCTGCCCTTTGGGAATTGTATACTCTAGAATTGCCTAATATCTTCCTCTGTAAAATCAGATGCAAATAATTTCATTTACTTACTAGAAATTCCATTATTTTTTGGCCCATGTTTGTTCTCAATTAAATGATTACTGCCCATTCTTGGATATCATTTGGGATAAACTAATTTCCTTGCAGAAAGAAAAAAAGAGAATTTAGTTGGAGCATCCTTTAACTCCAACTAAATTCTCTTTCTGGAGTTAAAATGGCTCTTTAAAGTAAAAGGGAAATTGTTCTAAGATTCTAGAAAGCACTTTTCTTACATAGGAACAATGGCAATAAACTGGGGGTGAAGTGGTCAGATTGAAATGGTACCACGTTATGCCTACTCACGTAGCCAGATTTTAAAACTAGGGACTTTGCCACCACATTCTAGGTAGAAAGGCCAGAGGATGTTTGAGTACCAGACACCTAGATTTCTACTAAGATTTCTGTTCTAAGCTTTCTTATATGTTATAATACTTTTAGTTTCAAACGCCAGAATACCAACTTAAAGTGATGTAAACAATAAAGGGAATTCATTGGCCCCCAAATAACTAAAAAGTCCAAAGGGAATAGCTTCAGGTAAGGCTTGATCTAGCAGCTCAAGAAAAACAAATGGTGATTTTCTTTCCTTTTAAAATTTCTACTTTCTTAATAATGGCTCCATTCTAAGACATAGGGTTCCTTGGTGGCTGCTAGCAACTTCTAAAACTGCTGTTTCCCAGTTCAAGTGCAGAGGAAAAAAAAGAATCTGCTTCTTAATATCTCAACATAAAAAAAAGTTCTGGAGTTGAGTCTCATTGAAACTAATTGTACTGATTTGAACTATCTGTCTATTGTGGAACTGGTGTGTGTGTGTGTGTGTGTGTGTGTGTGTGTGTGTGTGTGTGTGGGGATGGGGGGTCAATATGCAGATTAATATTAGTCATTCCAGCACAACTGCATGACTGGCTAGGAAGATTATCAGTTGGAAGGAGGAACTAGGAATTGGGTGCTAGAGAAGAAACTAACTAAGTGTCTGCAGCAGCCACTAACCACCCCCTGGAAGCTGAGACCAGGAAAAACAGAAAGGCATTTCCTTACATCCTTCAAATAAAGCTAGCCTGAGGGTATTGCCCCAATGTTCACTTTTGAGCTTCTGTCTTTCCCAACAGATCTGGCAATTCAGCAGCCTCTTCTCTAAGATCAACAGCTGGGAATTTAATGAAGTCACCTCCATGTCCGAGCACCTGAAGACATGTCCTTTCAATGTTGTAGAGCACAAGACTGACCCAATTCTTTTGACCAGCATGTGTCAGCCCCAGGAGCAGGCCCGAGAGAGCTTGGTCACCACCTTTAGAGCCAGACCACAAGGAAGACAAACCAACTAACGATTCAGATACCATCATTCTTGAATTTCTCCTTGGAGTTACTGAAAGTAGGACAGAGCGTGGCTTGGGGAACTTCCCTCTGTAAACTGCATATAGGCTTATCTGGGTGTATTAGAACATGCATTGTCCTTCAAGGTCTAAGAATTCCCTAAGCCCTGCCTTGTACAATTGCTATAGTACCATATTGATGACTTACTTCCTTTCCTTTTTTATTTCTAAGATAAATCAGGTTGAAGAGAAAGTAGGTAATGAGGTCATTGAGGAAGATAAGCCCCATTTCTTAGAAATGAGAGAGCAATGAATTCCATAACCAGTATAGGCCTGTGCTTTTATTGGGGGTGGGAGGTCAGTTTAGAAGCACATTCAGATTTGTGGGGCAGGCAATACAGGGATGTGGACTACGGTGCTGGTCCTCCATGGTGAAGGGCTCACAGTTTGAAGGTTCTGGGGCTGAGGTTGTCTTGACATTCAAGCTCAGGGCTGTTGTTAGTTGCCTCACTGCCCCTAAGCCAAGACAGTCCGAACACAGCCCTACAGAATAGAGACCTTGGCTGAGCACAGCAGCCTTGAAGAGACCACAAACCAAAGGATAAAAGGCAGAAATTAGGTCAGAGAGTTTGTTGTGCAGAATCTTGGCAACATATAAGAAAACCTTGAAAAATGAAGAGTCCATAAGACACAATATTCATGGAGAAAATTGGGGCAAAAAGCCTCAAGCCTACATCTAAACATTTTAATAATGACTTAAGAGTCAAGGTTCTTTTCTTCTGAAAACGATAGGTCCGGATTATGAAGAACATTGCATAGCCCAGCACCAGCACCCACTGCAGGTCCTGCGGCACCAGTCACCAGGTCCTAGACACCACCTGAGTAACTCAGGGATCTTAGGAAGGAAGTCACGGAACAATAGTGGTTCCCTGTCATTGTTCCTACATATTATTGGTCGTCTTCAGGTGTCAAAAATGGGTGACACTGCTAGTTTTGGGTAACAAACAGTGAAACTCATGAGAACAAAACTAAAAGAAAAATACACAATTGAAACTGACTTCCCCTAAAGCAGGGTTTCTGGGAACTGCTGACATTGTGCACTGAATAAATCTTTGTCATTAGGGACTGTCCTGTGTGTCATATGACATCTTCCAGCATCCTTAGCCTCTAGCCATAGTACACCCACAGCTGGAACAACCAAAACTGTCTCCAGACATTGTTAAATATCCTCTGAGTCACTCCTGGTTGACTAAAAGATGACATAAAAGATGACATACCAGTGGCAGTAAGTTAGGATCAGCTGTTTAGTACAGCAAATTCTTCTCTCACACATAGTTATCTACAATGGTGATGACTTCATCAGCTCCGTATTTACTACGTAGGTTCTAGACCAGTGATGGCGAACCTTTTGAGCTCGGCGTGTCAGCATTTTGAAAAACCCTAACTTAACTCTGGTGCCGTGTCACATATAGAAAGTTTTTGATATTTGCAACCATAGTAAAACAAAGACTTATATTTTTGATATTTATTTTATATATTTAAATGCCCTTTAACAAAGAAAAATCAACCAAAAAAATGAGTTCGCGTGACACCTCTGACACTAGTAAGCCATCAGAGATAAGGTAATCTTCCTGGATGGAAGATGTCATAAGTTCGCCATCACTGTTCTAGACACATGGAGATATTAACTTGTGAATCGAATTAAGTGGAGCTGGTTTGTTTGGTGTGCCTGTATGCCCTGGGGTCATGTTCAAAAGCAGATTCCTTCAGCTCTCTCCTAGTGTAGCTGGAGCCAGGAAAGTTAAGCTATTTATCTTGTGTTTATATCCCTCTCACTGTAATTGGTGCCATTTTCTCAGTCCTAGCAGCCCTCAAACAAGTGAGAAAGAAGGGAAAGGAAGTCAGACACTGTGGGCAAGTAGAGAACAAAGAATTTAGACAACAATAACAACAAAAATGAGGCTAGTTGATCTGGATGCTTGTTGTTGCCTGGATCTCTCTCTGAACATGGTCTGAAGCTGGTGTAGATGAAGTAGGTGGCACCTCTGAGAAGAGTCAAGAAGCATTTGAGCAAGTCCCAGAACAGAAGTATGCTCAACTTTTCATTAGAATATGCCACTTGATACTATTTGGTTATGTAACTCATTCTTATGGTTTGGTTTATATTGCACATTTGTATATAAGGCAACATTTTCTAAAAATATAGAGTGTGAGCTAAGATTTTATTCAGTGAAGATGAGTAACTAGAAACAACTAAACACTAAAGTGGGAAGGGTAGGAAAAGGGAGATTTCTTCAAGTATCAGTTCCATGTATTTTGGCTCAAGTCCTTATATGAAAAAAGAAAGCTCCTAAAGTCCATTCTGGGTCTTTCATTTTACTAGAAGAAAAGAAAGAAAGGGGAGCCAAGGGAGGTACAAATTAGGGGCTACTGTTAGATGAGAGAGAAGTATAGAGAAAGGAAGGGAGCAGAGGGCTTTCCCTTTGCCATCTGGGTGGGTGGGGGCAGGCAGGGCTCAGGGAGAAATCAGGACAGTGCCACACTGCTCTGTGGGCTGCACAGTTTCTGTCACACTTTGCTCTCCTTGTTGCTGCCTTCACAGCAATATTGAATCAATCAACATCATCAAACACATTTTGTAAGATATCTAATTTTACATATTGCAGAAAAGCAGGATACCGCAGTATATGCACTGGTTTATACAAACAAGCACATTTTATGGTGAGAGGGCAGTTGGAGCAAAAGGAAAACCTTTTATGAGACTGAATTAGGCAGAAGATGATTTAGTTAGTGAGGTAAGGCTGTAGTGAGTAGCATGGGCAGCAAGCGTTATCTGACAGAGGCAAGACGGTTAGACATGGCTTCAGACTAAGAAGCACTGAGGGGAGTGGAAAGGGACAGTGTACCCAGGAATAGGAGCCTGGATGGAAGATGTCTATGAGGAGAGCCCTTGATGAGTATCACCACCAAGATAATCAGTTCAGAGTAGAAATCAGCCAAAGTGGAGGGAGAGGTCTGGAGAACTGAGGCAGTTCTGTAGAATTGTTGCTTTAATAGCACAGGGGTCTGGAAAAGAAGTTTCTATCTTAAAATAAAGGGAAAAGTGAAAAAAGCAAGGAGGGACTTGGAGATGTAACCAGAAAAGCACTGTAAAATTCTGATCTGTGTGTGATGGTAAATAAAACTGAAGTGAAGAAGGGGGTTGTGTATATCTATGATGGCTTACCTTTGTGTACTGGAAATCCCAACGTCTCTCTAAGCAGAAATAAAAGCTGCTTTGCACTCTGAAAGGCTAACTGGGTGAATCTTGTAAGGTAGGACTAGAGATAGATTTGTGATTCACTGGCATAGAAGTCATTGTGAAAACAAAGGAGTGTGTGTCTTAAAGAAAAGCCAGGGAATAAGCCTGAGGGACATAGTGCTCCCGGCACGTGGGCAGCTCACAGCTTTAGGAAGTCCTGGAGCATCTGAGGATCTCGGTCACTAATCCTAGCTGCCACTCTCTTCTTCATCTTTGAAAGTTGGGCCCAACTTCTGATACTGGTTACAGCACAGACTTCTATGTCTTACTAACAAGATTCCCTACACCAACCAACTCTCTGGCTTTGATTTAGATTTTGTTCTGATTTTTGCCTCACATCTCCTATCTCTGGCCTTCAGGAGCACAATGGCCTGGGCCAGGATAAACCCACCATGCCCTGTCCTCATTCTCCTCATCCCCATACTTTGCTAGTGATTTGCTTGTTGCCCATCACTGGCTGCCTAAATGTCTTCACTGTTTTTCATATCATATTCATCCATGAACCACACAGAAGCTTCATGAGTTTTTTCCCATCTACCCACTTACTTGGCCATCAATTTCAGTCATCCAGCTACAAAGAAATTGAAACTTTCTTGAGTAGAGGACACTGTCTCTGACTAAATCCTCTATCACTTCATTGAAGCCTGTGTTCCTTTAGCTTTTGTCTTTTTTTTTGTTGTTGCCAAATATCCCTTTTCCTCCTTCCTAATCTCTAATTTGTGCTGCTTCTTCAAGAATCTTCATCTCCTAGAAGAGTGTAGTCATTACTCCCAGGCAGAAGGTGGCTGGCCTCTCACAACTGCTGAAGCCAGTAGAAGTTCTACCTGGCCTCCTGTTCCCCACCTTACCACCATTCCCCAGGCTGATCTGTTAGGACTGGGTTTAAGTATAGCCTAAGGAAAAGGCTAGACATCAGGGCACAGGAGGATGGTCAGTGGTAGGAGGGAATCTTCTGGATATGCCTGAAGGGGGGAAGGACAATTGGAGCCATGAGAGTCAAGGCCATTGAGAGATGCATAAAAAGTATGATGTACTTCAGCCTAGAGGTGAAACATAGTCCCACTTTATTTCCAATTTTAAGACTGAGCAGAGAAAAGGTATCTCTGCAGGGAAGGAAAGTAAGCAAACAGCACAACCAGGTAAACCAGGCAGTCTAGACATACCTTCCTAGGCAAGCAAACCAGGAAGCTCAGAGCTCACAAAAGCAGAAGGCAGAGCTTGAGGTGTTAGAAGGAACACTCATGGGGAAGGAGGTGGGGCAACAAGATACATGTCTATGAGCTCACACAGGATAGAGAGGACAATGAAGGAGAGCTGCATCTTCATGCTATCTCTGCCCCAAACCCTAATGGAGGAGGAGAGAGAAATCTATCTAGAACCTCAGGCAACTCATGACATCCTATTAGACACTTGCAGCAGATGGGAGGAAGTGGAGGCAGAGCCACTTTGATCATGGGAAGTCACAGTGCAGAATACAATCTGGGCCATTTACTGGAGAAGATTGACATAATTTGCAGGGAAGAGTCCAAAGTGACCATGGCAACGTCCCCGCCACCAGCCCTCGTCCACCATCTCAATGTCAGTGATGATGTCATCTGGGTCAAAGGAAATCTCATCACTTCCCTCTGGAGAGGAAATTGACAGGATATTAGGATGGTTAGACAGGAATCTCTTTATCCCTATACCCACTCTAAACCTCAGGAAGAGAAATAGCCCTGGTCTTCTTGATGCCAAGTCTGGACACTTCTGTGACCCTCAGAATTCATCCCTCTCTCTTGTTTCAAGGACCTTCAGACACCAGACCCCTCAGGTCACTCCCAACTTACCTCCTTGGTAATCATACAGGGCTCTCGCTGAGATCCCAGCCCCAGCCGGACAGCCTGATGATTCTGCATTATCAGAAACATAAACATGGTCTCACCAACATGCAAAACAAATAGGTTCTTCTGGGTAACGGGGCAATGCTTCCTTTTACACCCACCCCCCCAAGACCTGACCAAATTCAGGAGCTGATTCTCTCTTCTACCACTCACCAGCCACGGAGGAGGGAAATGAGGCATCTTCAGGTTCTAGCACAGCCTCATAGTCCCCTTCTAGTTCATCATCTTGCTCATTTCTGTCCATATGCGCAACATCCTCATAGTCATTCTCAGGCTCTGGCTCTGGCTCCAGCTCAGGCTCAGGCTCAGGCTCTGCTTCATATATAGGCTCTGCTTCATACACTGGCTCTTTCTCCACCTGGAGGCCTTCCAGAGTCCTGGGAGGCAAAGCTGGGGCCTCCTCATCATCCTGAGGAGAGACAGTGTGGAGCAGGGTAATTTGAATTCACCAGGAGCTGCCGCTCTAAAACCTTCCATTGGAGGACTGCTAAGACCACACCCATCACCATCCTACCACTTCTACCCTCTACCCTCGCTTCCATTTAACAGCCTCTCCTAGGATACACAGTCATTCATCCATTCTTCATTCCTCAACCTCCACATCTACCCACCCACTCAAAACAGATGATAGGAGGGGAATGTAAAAGGTTTGAAGAAAGGGAAGTTGGAAGCAGATTCCTTGGAAGACCAAGAAAACGTTGAAGCAAAAGCATATTATTGGGAATACCACAGCTAGGGTGACCAGCTCTCTTTGTCTTCCCAGAACTGGGTTGTGTCCCAGAATGTAGGACTATAAATTTTTTTTCTTCTTAAAAGAAGTGACTCTTTTAATCTATATATTGATTTCAGAGAGGAAGAAGAGGGAGTGAGAGATAGAAACATCAATAATGGGAGAGAAACATAGATTGGCTGGCTCCTGCATGCCCCCTACTGGAGATAGAGCCTGCAAACCAGGCATGTGCCCTGACTGAGAATCAAACGGTGACCTCCTGGTTCATAGGTCAACACTCAACCACAGAGCCACACCGGCTGGGCAGGACTATCAGTATTGAGATCAGGACAGTCTCAGACAAACCAGGATGGTTGGTCATACTCTATGGCCCATCTTCCTAGGACATGAGGAGATGGGGAAGGGACAGAGAATCATTGGGGCTCTGCTTACCTCTGGGGGTTCTTGCCTTGAGGGCAAGGAAGGCAATGGATGTCCCCTGCTGGTTCTCACAGGCTCAGGCTCAGGCTCTGGCGAAGAGCAACTCCCTGCTGGAGGCCAGACCTGGGGAGAATGAAGCATCTCTCCAGTAAGCAAGCAAGCCTCCATTTTCTCTCTTATACTGACTTGCAACACCCCCTCCTACCTCTGCCAATCCAAATCCAACTCATCCATCAAGATGGGCTCCAATCTGTAGTGATGGCTCTTTCCTCTCAGTTCCTGCAGCAATGATTGGCTATACCAGTGGTCGGCAAACTGCGGCTCGTGAGCCACCTGCGGCTCTTTGGCCTTTTGAGTGTGGCTCTTCCACAAAATACCACGTGCGGGCGTGCACATACAGTGCGATTGAAACTTTGTGGCCCATGCGCAGAAGTCGGTATTTTGTGGAAGAGCCACACTCAAGGGGCCAAAGAGCCGCATGTGGCTCGTGAGCTGCAGTTTGCCGACCATTGGGTATACAGCTGGTGACCTGTCTTTCCGCAACCCAGGCATGTGCCCGGACCGGGAATCAAACCTGTGACCTCTCAGTTCATAGATCAATGCTCAACTGAGCTATGCCCGCCAGGCTTCTATTATACTGTGTAAATCTTGCCCGTTTTTCTAACATTCTTGTATATATGAGGCCCAATAACAGAATGAAATTTTCCTGAAGGCAGGGACAGCACTTATATAGAATTTGCTTAACACAGGGGAAGCCTGTGCCTTATTTCCTACCAAAGATTTGGAACCTTTAGGCTCCTGTTTGGGCAGGGGTCCTGGATATGGATCCCAGAGCACCAAGCACTCACCTGTGAGGAGATTTTCTTAGGCAATGGGGCCGGCACCACTGGCTCTTCCACAGTGGTTGCTGGTGGCTGAGCCTCGTGGCTGATCTTTACCAGGGCCTTTCTCTCCTGTTGCTTCTTGGCCATCTGCTGTGCTTTTTCTTCTTCTTCCCTCTTCTTCTTCTCCTCAGCCATGGACTCAAATTTTGCCTTCAGTCCACGGGCACCACTAGAAGCTGTAGACAGAGGCAAGAAGAATTAGGGCTCTCTTGGGTCGGGAGAGGGGATGGAAGTGTAGCACTTTAAGGAAAAAGAGACATTTGTCTCTTTATCCTTTTAACCTAATTTTTCTAGGAGAAAGAACCTGGGAATATGAGGATAGGGGCCAAGTGTCCCTCAGCTAATCTAGGTAGTTTAAGGCATGGAGGAGGTAGTCTGGGGAGAAGAAAGAGTGAGAAAGGAGAAGCAGTTGAGGAGCATAGAGAAAGGGAATTGTTAACACTCACCAGCCTCTATGGGTGTCGTCTTCTTATAAGCTGTGGTTGGAGCCTCCATTTCATTGAAGCCAACAGCACTCTGCAGAAGAACAGTAGGTGTGTGTGTGGGGGGGGGGGGGTGGGGGGGGGGGTATGAGGGTGGTGGTGGTGGTGGTAAGGAAGTGGTAGTTACTCAGAAAGCAATATTAGGGATTGAGGCCACTGTAGGAAGTATCCTAACCATTTGATCCTCAACAGTTGGACAGGGTATTCTAATACTGTTGTTTTGTGGCAGAGAAAAGGGGAAAGAAGTTCTAAACTGGTGGGCTCAGCTCCCTTTTTTAATGTGCAGTGTATCTAGAATCCCACATCTCCAAATCCAGCTGCATGGAATGCAGCAAGGCCCTGGGTAATTTATGAAGAGGAACTGGTGCAGGGGAGATCAGTGACATGGAGTGGGAAAAGACTGCAGATTGGGATAAATAATGCCAAGCAATCAATGAAATTTTAAACATCATCTGTCTCCTTGTCTCTCTCTGGCTCCCTTCCCTCGCCTCAGTTAAAGCTCAGGCTTCAGAAGACATGCTCATTAGGCGCTGAGGGCAGTCCATGGGGAGTGCAGGACACCAGGAGGACAGCCCAGTACACCTAGCTTTTTCTACCTTTTTTCCAGCTTTGCTTCTCTTCTCCATGCACGTCCAGGGCAGTTTGGGAAACTATTCTCAAGACATTGGTACTCTGGTACTTTACCTTATCCACTCGGTCCTTCTGGATTCCATACTGACCACCAAAGCCCTTGGCATAATCTGCAGGACAGAAAGGTCTAAGAGTCATACAGGAGTTAAAATGCTGGAAATGGGTGCGAAGAGGGAGCAGGGGGAAGAAAGACCAGAAGACAGAGAGGAGGATGAGGAAGTATGAGAATCAGAGGCTAGAGAGATGCAAAGATGGGAAGAGAGGCAAAAGGATTGGAAGAAGAAACTTAGAAGAGAATGGAGAAGAGAAAGCTGAGAATTGGAAAACATAAAAAGAAAAGGGGGAGATGATAAGGAAGAAACAGAAGAAAATAAGGACAGCCCTCCAGCCATCCCCTATGCATCTCAGAGAGGAAGGAGACCTCTCTATCCTCTGTGAGGCAGAGGGGCCGGTAGGAATCATAGGCAAATCACACTCCTATCATCACCATCCTGTTTGTCTTCATCCTTTTCTCAGCGGTCCCTTCTCCTAAGCCTCCCTTTTCTGTCCTGCCCCTAATCTTACGGTTTTTCTCTCTACCACTTTTGGTTTACCTCCACTGACCCTCACACACATACACATTGTTTTTCACCCACCACCTCCACTGCACATCTGCCTCTCTATATTCTGGGTCCTCTGTGTCAGCTTCCAGAAAGGAAAGATGGTCCAGCAGGTATGGCTCAGTGGTTGAGCATCAACTCATGCACCAAGAGGTCACCAGTTCAATTCTCAGTCAGGGCACATGCCCAGGTTCCAGGTTTTATCTTCAGTAGGGGTGTGCAGGAGGCAGCTGATCAATGTTGATGTTTCTGTCTCATAGATGTTTCTATTTCTCTCCCTCTCCCCCTTCCTCTCTCTCTCAAATCAATAAAAACATTAAAAATAAATAAGAACAGAGAGGAAGGGCTAAGGCTCTATGGTACTCTGTGACCTCCCTCCTCTCCAGTTCCGACTTACCTCTCTGGGATTCGTGTTTCTCTGTTTCTCCTTTGTAGTCATATCCCAGAGCTGCCTTGTCCCGTTTATCCTTTTCTACTCCATAACGGCCACCAAAGCCATGAGAGTAATCTGTGATGGAAGGAGCAGTCATAAGAGCCCACTCTCAGCCCACAGGAAAGAGCCATTGAAAAGAAAAGTCAAGAAGAATGAGTGACTGGGGTCTGGGAAGAGAGCAAGGCTCAAATATAGGTGAATTAAAGAGAAACGGTATTCTAAACCATCTTTTGTTCACTGTTTTTATCTTCTCTCTCTTACTTCCCTGCCAAGATGAGACGATCATTTCAATATTCTCCTCTCTTCAAGGAAGGGAAAAGTACAAAGAGTATAAGGAGAAGCTGCGGGGGGGGAGGGGGGAGGCATATCTATATGAAATGTCTGCCTTTTCCTATTTCCATAAAAAATTTAGAAATGTCAGCTAAAATATAACAATTTTTGTTGTTGTTGTTAATAGTGAAGCTAAAAAAAATTCCTGGCTACAAAAACAAATAGATAAATCAAAGCAGTAGATTGAGGGTACTTATGAGCTAATGGCACAGAAAACTCAAGGGTGTTTTAAGTCCCAAACTTATTGCTTAGGTTTAGAATCTAGGATCTGAGGGTCTGATTTCTAGAAATAAACAGAGGGCTGAAGAGCAGGAAATGATTCTCTGCCCACTGCTATAAAAGAGTTTTAGAAATGGTGAGGGGGCTTGTAGTTTATTCAGCAACAAACTATAGGGGGGAAATTTACCTGAGAGACTTGGAAACTACAGTCTCACACCTGAGTGTATGGAACACAAATATCTAATTGTACACTGCTTATATGTGAATTCTAAGCTGAGAAATTAATTTAAATACTTATCTAAGAGAATATATACCACAGAAAGAGTAAGCATCAGAAAGATGTCACGAATATGAGGCAAAGTCGACCTCAAGACAAAATGCATTATAAGAGATAAGAGAGACAATATATATATATATATAAAAGCCTAAGCAACCAAATGACCAAATGACTGAGTGACGTGCACTGGCCAACAGGGGACAGAAACTCAACGCACAGGATTGGGCTCCCTCCTGTCTGGATCAGGCCTGCGGGGATCGGGCCGAAACTGGCTATAAGATATCCCCTAAGGGTTCCCGATTGAGAGAGGGCACAGGCCAGGGTGAGGGACTCCACCGGTGCATGAATCTGTGCACTGGGCCTCTAGTCCTATATAATAAAAGCCTAATATGCTAAGTGTTCGACTGTTCGTTCGACCGGTTGACTAGTTGCTATTACGCATACTGACCACCAGGGAGCAGATGCTCTGACCCGTTGGTTAGCTTGCTGCTGGGGTCCAGCTGATGGGGACTGGGCGAGATGGGCCAGACACACCCTGGACCCATCCCACGGTCCCTCCTTGGCCCCAATTGTGCACCGGTGGGGTCCCTCAGCCTGGCCTGCACCCTCTCACAATCCAGGACCCCTTGGGGGATGTCAGAGAGCCAGTTTCGGCCTGATCCCTGCAGGTCAGGCTGAGGGACCCCACTGGTGCACGAATCCGTGCACTGGGCCTCTAGTACAATAATAAGAAAATAATTCATCATTCATCAGGAATATGAATGCTGGCATAATCTTATTAACAGAATCAAAATTCATGAAGCAAAAACTGACAGAAGCAGAAAGAAAAAGAGACAAATTCGTATCATAGTTGAAAATGTTAACACCTTTCTCTCATGAATTGACAGAAACTTAGACAAAAGAATCTAAAATTATAGGTCTAAATTACATTATCAACAAGACCCAGTTGACAATTACAGAACACTATAGATCCAAACTGCAAAATATACATTTTTTAATGTACATTGGTACATTCACCTAGATCATATGCTGATCTATAGTTTTTAATACATTCAAAAGACTGAAATAGTAGATGCCATATTCTCTGATCACAATAGAATTAAATTAATAATAAAATTATCTAGAAAATTCCCCCCAATACTTGAAACATGAAGAGTCTTCTTTGACTCTTGGGTCAATGAAGAAATCATAAAGAAAATGAGTGAAAATTTAAACACACATGACATTGTGAAATGCAGCAAAAGCAGTATTTAGAGAGAAATATATAGTTTCAAGTGCACATACAGGAAATAAAGGCTTAAAAATCAATTACCTGAGTCTATTCCTTTAGAAGCTAGAAAAAGAACAAACTAAACTCACTTTAAATTGAAGAAAAAATAAAGATAAAAGCAGAAATCAATGCAATTTTAAAGACAAGTGAACAATAAAGAAAATGAGAAAAGTCGAACATTAGTTCTTTGCAAACAAGCAAAAAACTCATAGACTCAGACAACAGAGGGAAAGGGGGTGGGAGTAGTAAAGGGGGTCAAATACATGGTGACAGAAGATGATTTGCCTTTGGGTGATGGGCACACAATGTAATATACAGATCATGAATCATAGAAATGTACACTTGGAACCTACATAATCTTATTAACTAATGTCATGCCAATAAATTTAATAAAAATACTTTTTGAGCCGAAACCAGTTTGGCTCAGTGGATAGAGCGTCGGCCTGTGGACTGAAAGGTCCCAGGTTTGATTCCGGTCAAGGGCATGTACCTGGGTTGCGGGCACATCCCCAGTAGGGGCCGTGCAGGGGGCAGCTGATCGATGTTTCTCTCTCATCGATGTTTCTAACTCTCCATCTCTCTCCCTTCTTCACTGTAAAAAATCAATAAAATATATTTTTAAAAAAATATTTTTTGAAAAGTTAGTTTTTTGAAAAGAAACTGATAAACTTATAGCAAGAATAATCAATTAAAAAGAGAAAAAAACAGATTAATAATATGAAATGAAAGTGAGCACATCACTACAGATATTGCAGAGGTTAGGAAGAATATAAATAAATTTATGTAAATAAATTTGACAATATAGATAAATGTAAAACTTCCTTGAAAACACCATCCTATATAATAAAGAGCTAATATGCTAATTAGACCAGACAGCAGAAGGACTGTCTGGACAACCTTCCGGATGAAGCCGGGGCTGTGAGGTCAGGGCTGCAAGGGCCGAGCCCCTTGGTATGAAGCAGAGCCTATATATGCACAAATTTCATGCATTGGGCCTCTAAGTATATCATAACTGACTAAAAAAAAATTTTTTTTTAATGAAAGACTAAATAGACCTACATCTATTTAAATCGAATTTATAGTGAAAAATATATTTTAAATGGTCCTTTACTATTAAGACTTCTAAAATTCAGCCAGACATAAAGGCAAGATTTCTCTGTATGGGAAACTTAATCAAACCACAGCCCATGAAATTCTCATAAAACAAATATCTCTCCCCCACTGAAATAAATTCACAAACAAAAATCACAACCCTCAACAAAATAAATAACCATGAGGAAAATAAAATAACCAAATAGAAGAATTGGCACCCCCAAGAACTGCAAATAATATAACAATATAAAATAAACTATAAAATAAATATTTTTAAAAAATGATTAAAGAGCTTAAAGAAGTGGTGGGGTGGTGGTGGTGGTGCGGGGGGAGATATAATAAAAGCAACAGGCCATAGCCAGGTAGCTCAGTTGGTTAGAGGTGTTGTCCTGATAATGCCAAGGTTGTGGGTTTGATCTTTTGTCAGGTCACATACAAGAAACAACCAATGAATGCATAAGTAAGTGAAACTACAAATCAATGTTTCTCTCTCTCTCTCTCTCAAATCAATAAAAATAAATTTTAAAAAATGAAAGAAACAGGACATTATGGAAAAAAATCAGGAGATTTAAAATAGAACCAAGGGAAACTTCCAGAAATGAAAATATCTGATAGAAAGTTAAATACTTAATAGTTAGCTTAAATAATTACTAAAGCCAGCTGAAGGGAGAATTAGTGAACTTAATATAAATCCAAAGGAGTTACTCAGAATGCAGAACCAGGAGATAAATAAATGGAAATAGAGAAGAGAAATTAAGAAATATCAAGAACATAACTTATCCAAAATTTTGAGAAGCAGTAAAAGCAGTGCTTAAGGAAAAACTTACAGCATTAAATGCATATTAGAAAAGAAGAAAGAAAAAGTAAGATTCAGTAATCTAAGTTTCCACCTTAGGAAACTAGAAAAGAAGAGCAAATTAAATTTAAAGTAAGCTGAAGAAAAAAAAATTAGAGAAAAAATAAATACAATTGAAAACAGCAAATTAATAGAGAAATTCAATAAAACAAAAGCTGGTTCTTTGAAAAGGTCAATAAGTCACTAAGCCTCTAGCCAAGCTAATAAAAAAAGGGGGGATACAAATTAATAAGATCACAAATGAAAGAGGGGACATCTCAAAGATCCCATGGAAATTAAAAGAATAATAAAAGAATACTATGAACAACTCTATGCTCACAAATTTGAAAATCTAGATGAAATAGAACAATTTTTGGAAAGACACAATCTTCCAAAACTCACACAAGAAGAAACATATGATATGAGTAGGCCTATATTTATTAAAGAAATTGAATCAATAATTAATAATCTTCCAAAACAGAAAACACCAGGCCCTGATGGGTTCATTGGCGAATTCTGCGAAACATTTAAGGGAAAAAATATGTATCAATTCTCTACAAACTCTTTCAAAGAATAAAATCACAGGGAATAATTTCTAACTCATTCTAAGAGGCCAGCAAAATCAGACAAAGATATTATAAGAAAGAAAACTATAGACCAATATCTCTCAAAAACATGGGGTCAAAAATCCTCAACTAAATATTAGCAAATTGAATCCAACAATGTATAAAAAGAATTATACACCACGACCAAGTAGGATTTATCCGAAGTATGAAAGGCTGGTTCAACATTTGAAAATCAATTAATGTAATCTATCAACAGACTAAAAAAAATAAAACCACAGGATCTTTTCAATAGATACAGAAAAAAAGCATTTGACCAAATCCAACATCTATTCATGATTTAAAAAAAAAAGAAAACAAAAAAAACTTAGTAAACCAGAAATAGAGGGGAACATTCTAAACTTGATAAAGACAATTTACCAAAACCCTACAGCTAACATCATGCCTAATGGTAAGAAACTTGAATCTTTACCACTATGATCAGGTACAAGGTAAGGAGGGCTCCTCTCATCATTCTTTTCAACATTGCACAGGAAGTCCTTGCTAATGCCATAAGGCAAGAAAAGGAAACAAAAGGTACACAGACTGGAAAGGAAGATATAAAATTGTCTTTGTTTACAGATGACATGATGGTCTGTGTAGAAAATCCAAAAGAATTGACAAGCATATTCTTGAAACTAATAAGTGATTATAGTAAGGTTGCAGAATATAAGATTATATACAAAAGTCTATTGCTTTCCTACATACCAACCATGAACAACTAAAATTTGCAATTAAAATACAATACATTTATATTAGCAACTCCAACAAAGAAATACTCAGGTGTAACTTTTAAAAATACACAAAATCTATATAAGGAAAATCCTGATTAAGTAAACCATAGAACAACAAAATAAATGGAGATATATTATACGCTCATGGATAGGAAGACTCAATATTGTCATGATGTCAGTTCTTCCCAGATTGATTCATAGATGGAATGCAATCAAAATCAAAATCCCAGCAAGTAATTTTTTGGATATTGACACTTGATTCTAAAGTTTATATGGAGAGGCAAAAGACCCTAAGCCAACACAATACTGAAAAAGTAGCCAACATAAAGTTGGAAGACTGATGCTACTTGACTTTAAGACTTGCTATAAAGTTACAGTAATTAAGACAATGTAGTGAAAGAATAGACAAATAGATCAATGAAACAGTATAGAGAGCCCAGAAATAGACCCCATAAATATAGTCAACTAATCCTTGACAAAGGAGCAAAGGCAATATAATGGAGCGAAGTTAGACTTTTCAACAAATAGTACTGGAACAACTGGACATCCATATGCAAAACAAAACGAATCTAGATATAGACATTATACCTTTTACAAAATTTAACTCAAAATAGATCATAGACTAAAATGTAAAATGCAAAACTATAAAACTCCTTGCCCTGGTTGGTTTTCTCAGTGGTTAGAGCGTTGGCACTTGGACCAAAGGATCGTGGGTTTGACCCCTGGCGCCAGTCAGGGTACATGCAGAAGGCAACCAATTGATGTGTTTCTCTCACATCAATATTTCTCTCTCTCTCTCTTCACCCCTCCTCCCTCCCTTCCACTCTCTCCTAAAAAAAATGAAGAAAAAATATCATTGGGTGGTTAAGGAGAAAACCTAGATGACCTTAGGTATGGCGATATTTTAGATACAATCCATGGAAGAAATAATTGATAAGCCTGGACATAATTAAAATTAAAAAACTGCTTTGTGAAAGACAATGACAAGGAAATGAGAAGACAAGCCATAGACTGGGAGAAAATATTTGCAAAAGACACACTGATAAAGAACAGTTATCCAAAATATATAAAGAACTCTTAAAACTCAACAATTAAAAAAACAATTTTAAAAATGTGCCAAAGATCTTAACAAACATCTTACCAAAGAAGATATACAGATGATAAATATGCATATAAAAAGATGCTCTAAATCATATGTCATCAGGAAAATGTAAATTGAAATGAGACATTAAGTATATGCCTATTTCAATGGCCCAAATCCAGAACACTCACAATACCAAATGCTGGTGAGGAGTGGAGTAACAGGAACTCATACATTGCTGGTGGAAATGAAAAATGATACTTTGGAAAACAGTTTGGTAATTTCTTACAAATCTAAACATACCATCAAAAAAAAGAAAGAAATAATATCTGCAAAGTGACAAATGGAAAATAATAATGAAGAGTGGAAGAAAATAAAAGATTTTTTAAAAGAAAGCCTGAGAGTTCCTTCATAGACTCACTGAAAGAATTATCAAAGGGTATACTTTAGCAAGAAGAAAATAGAAGAAGCCAGGAGGAAACAATGAAATACAGCAAACTGATGAGGGGGAGTTGGTAAATATGTGGACCAATTTAAATAAGTATTTATTAGGTAATAATTATGATTCAATTTTGTGGGGTTTATCAACACATAGAATCAATATACTAGGTAATAATAACTGTCCAGTTGGTACAAAGAATGTAGAATGCAAAAAGAATGTAATTAAAATATTCTATGTATCTTATATTATGCAGGAAGATATAATGTTTAAATTTAAGTCAAAGATGCATGTTACAAGTTAAGGATAACCTCCTAAAATAAAGGCGTAAAATACCTTATTTTTAATCCATTAGGGAAAAAAAAGTGGGACTAAATAAAACTTGATCAATCTCATAGAAAGTGGCAAAGGAAGAAAGGAAGAAGTGGAGAAAGGAAGAAGCAAGTACACAGTTGGATTTTAAAATAAATGAAATAGTGAGGAAGTGGGTTATGGAACTAAAAGGGAGTTGACAGCTGTGGCTATTTGAAGTCTGAGCAGAACAGCAGGGTCCTTGCCTTTCTGAGATGTGTGTTTCTCCACTTCTCCTTTGTAATCAAAGCCAACTGCTGACTACAAAGAAAAGGAGAGAAAATTGGTTAGTCGGAGCTGACAATGCTTCCCCTCTCTCATTTATCCTTGCTCCCAGCTTAGCCCAGAGGTTCATTTATAGTGGCTCAGGCCTGTGTATGGGGGTTTAATGTAGAAATAGATAGTACTGACAGGCTACTGTGGAGGCAGCGTGCTACAAATCAGTGAACATGGACTCTGGACACAGACAGTTCTAGATTCAAATTCCACCTCCCCTACTTAGAGTTGTTTAACTTTACACATGCCCTTTAATATTTGAGCCTCAATCTCTTCAAATATAAAATGAAAATAGATATACCTGTTTCATTAACCTCAACTGTAAAATGGAAGAAACGATCCCTCTTCATTTGGGATGTTGTGAGAACTAAATGGGGCAAAGTATGTAAAGTGTTTTCATTGGGTTACCCAGTAAATTAGTGCTCTGCTTCCTAACCCTCATGACAGTAAAATGGGACAATAATTCCTTAAAAACTATAAAACACTGTAGACATGTAAGAAATAGCATCCTATTCCTAACTAATTACGCTGTGCCTCTTCTCTTTCTCTACACAGAGATGTGGGTTTTAGTGGGATGAGAGGCAACCAGGAGAGTCTGGATCCTCACCGCTCCTGGGACTGGATATAAGTAAATAAGTATTGACCAACACCTAACATCACCAACTGGCTCAGTAACTATGGGTCTCTAAGTGAGTCTAGATTTTGCATCGTAAAGCTAGTAGTATGTAATGTTGCTTGATTTACATGACACACTGATTGTTTAGGTGATTCAATTTGTGGCTGTGAGGCACAAGATGAAAGAAAGAACAATGAAATGTTAGGAAGAGGCCAAGATGGAAGAAAAATTCCAACCTGATTAGAGGAGACCATAACATGCTTCATATTCCATTACTGCCTTAAAACATTGCCCTCTGCATATTTCCTTTCCTTTATAGTATGTTTTTAACTTTTCTGGTGTTTTTCCCATCTACAGTAAAATAACATCTAACACTTAGCTTTAAGGATTCAGGCCCACCGAATAAACAACTGAAGGTTAGAAAGGAATTTCAGCAGCTATGAAGGAGATGTCTTCTTTGTGTTGCTGCAGGGGAAACATACTATTCTGCACCCACCACAATGCAAGACCAAAGAATCTGATCTACTAAGGAGTGAAACTGACAACATCAATGAGTTATCAATTGTACTCTTGTGACCACTCTGTCATCTGTAATCGTCCTTTTTTCTCTCTTTAAAACTATTTTTTTGTTTGTATGTTTTGTACAAAGGAATCTTTAAACACCTGGACTTCAGAGATTTGGTGCTAAGTCTTGTTAAAAGTAACCTTTACCTTCTAAAACATTGTCACCCTAATTAGTTGTTTTACTTGATTATTTTTTAATTGATTATTTGCTGCCATGGTAATAGCATTTAAGCTGACATCTCTATTTTCCTTAAAGGCATTAATATACAGGGTGTCCCCCAAAAACGTATACACATTTTGAATGATTATACAGTCAGTGTTTACTAACATACAGTTCAGTTTCAAAATTAAGTGAGTTATCAGTTGTTAAAGTGTGTATACATTTTGGGGGGACACCCTATATTTATAAGGTGTTTATGTTTGACCAAAAGAGGAGCTTTGGAACTTCCCTCTTCTTTCTTCATGTAGACAAGGTATAACAAAAATCAATGGTTTGAGGGATTCCTTATTCAAACAAAGTTTGAGAGTCTTTATCTCATTTAAATTACTACCTTTCAGCTCAGTATGTGGCCTCCAACAGTGGCACCAAGGAACTTGCTGAGGGAGGTCACAGGAGCTGTCCTCGTGCTGGACTCTCCTTGAGTCCACTGCCCTGTTCTTCACAGAAGACCCATAGACCCACGTTCAAGGGGGAGTGTTGGTAAGTCCCTCAGGCTCTGAGCTGGGTGGTGTGCGGAGAGAACAGTTACTTACCTTGTCTGCCCTGTCCTTCTCAACTCCGTATTTGCCCCCAAAACCTCTGGCAGCATCAGTCTGAGAAGAGTGCTTCTCCACCTCAGCAACATACTCATGGCCCACAGCACTCTGAGAAAAATCAAGGACGGAATGAGTGACAAGATAAAAATGACCCTAAAGAAATAAAATGATACAGAGACAGGCTGGGATGTAAGAATACAGGAAATTCCATTCTGGGTCAGACTTTTAGCCTCTGCCAGTGGTGCCAAGGATGACAAGGATGGGAGAGCAAAGTGACTTCTGGAGCCTTGCACATCCTGATTCTTCTCTAACACCATCAAGATCCCATCATTCAGCCCTAGCCGGTTTGGCTCAGTGGATAGAGTGTCAGCCTGGGAACTGAAAGGTCCCAGGTTTGATTCTGGTCAAGGGTACATGCCCGGGTTGTGGGCTCAATCCCCAGTTGGGGACTTGCAGGAGGCAGCCAATCCATGATTCTCTCTCATCATGGATGTTTCTATCTCTCTCTCCCTCTTCCTTCCTCTCCAAATCAATAAAAATATATTTACAAAAAAAAAAAAAAAGATCCCATCATTCAGGAAACTCACATAGAACAGGCTGGGAACCAGAAGGATAGAGACTAGGAAAACAGAGCTGTGGTTAAACCAGAAACAAAAAGAGAGCTAAAACAAAGGCTTTGTAAATCGAAACAGAAATGAGGGTGGTTACTGGGGAGAGACCAAAGGAGACTGACTGGATGCCTTAGTCAGGATTGAATATTCACACAAACAGCCAGGTGCTTTTGTTTTGAATCTTTTCTCCTGTATGAGCATCAAATTCAGAAATGTCACCTGAGCCCTAATATTTAGCAGTGACTGACTCTTTCCCAAAGGAGGTCGACAGACAATACTGGGACTAGTCCAAGATGGCATGTCACTTAAATCTTTTCTATTCCCCTCCACTTTTTACTCCATCTAATGTTTTATTTTCTATTTGGTCCTAAGAGTTATGTATCTTCTAATATTTATATATGAACTAGAGGCACGGTGCATGAAAATCGTGCACTGGAGGGGGCGGGGGAGAGTGTTGCTCGGCCCTGCCTAAACCCTCTCACAGTCCGGCCTAAGCTGGCAATCAGACATCCCTCTCACAGTCTGGGGCTCTCGAAGTCTGGGACCCCTCGCTCCTTACTGCTCGCCTGCAGCCAAGGCAGGAGAGGCTCCTGCCACCACTGCTGCACTTGCTGCGCTTGCCAGCCATGAGCCTGGCTTCTGGCTAAGCAGCGCTCCCCCTATGGGAGTGAACTCACCACCAGGGGGCAGCTCCTGCATGGGGCCAGGGAGGAAGATGGGAAGTTGGCCAGTTGGGGAGGGGCCGCAGGAAGGCTCCAGGGCATGTTCGGCCAATCTCGCTCAGTCCTGATTGGCTGGACCCCAGCAGCAAGCTAACCTACCAGTCAGAGTGTCTGCCCACTGGTAGTCAGTGCACATCATAGCAAGCTGTTGAGTGGCCTTAGCATATCATTAGCATATTACACTTTGACTAGTTGAACAGCCAACCGGACAACCGAACATTTAGCATATTAAGCTTTTATTATGGGGTCTGTGTAGGTCAATTTTGCTTGTTGAATTTAAGAATACATGACTGCTTTTTTGTTAGGAATTTCATGGGAGAATACAATGCCTATGTTGCACTTGACACAATGACAAAATAAAACACCTCTTAAAGGTGAACTAAAAGCTTTCATTGGATTTTTTTTCTCCTCAAAAGTAAACCATTTTTCTTATAGAAATATATCTCTATCTTTGAGGTTAGGCAAATCAATGGAAAATATGATTCAATATACAAGCATCCTTTTATTACAAACTAGAGGCCCGATGCACAAAAATTTGTGCACTGGGGGGGGGGTCCCTTAGCCCGGCCTGTGCCCTCTCGCAGTCTGGAACCCCTCGGGGGATGTCTACTTGCTGGCTTAGGCTCGCTCCCTGGGGGAACAGGCCTAAGCTGGCAGTCAGACATCCCTCTGGCAGCCTGGGAGTCCTCGGGGGATGTCCACTTGCCAGCAGGGAGCAGGCCTAAGCTGCAGTAGGACATCCTTAGCATTGCTGAGGAGGCGGGAGAGGTTCCCACCACCACCGCTGTGCTGGCAGCCGTCAGCCTGGCTTGTGGTTGAGCAGAGCTCCCCCATGTAGGAGCGTACTGACCACCAGAGGGCAGCTCCTGCATTGAGCATCTGCCCCCTGGTGGTCAGTGTGTGTCATAGTGACCAGTCATTCACAATCGTTCTGCTGTTAGGGTCAATTTGCACATTACCCTTTTATTATATAAGATAGAGGCCTGGTGCACAGGTGGGGGCTGGCTGGTTTGCTCTGAAGGGTGTCCTGGATCAGGGTGGGTGTCCCACTGGGGTGCCTGGCCAGTCTGGGTGAAGGGCTGAGGGCTGTTTTCAGGCTGGCCACAGCCCCTTCAGGGTAGGGGACCCTACTGGGGTGCCTGGCCAGCCTGGGTGAGGGGCTGATGGCCATTTTCAGGCTGGCCATGCCTGCAGGCAGGCTGGAAGCAGGTATCTGGGATTTATTTATCTTCTATAATTGAAACTTTGTAGCCTTGAGCGGAGCTCAGGGCCGGCAGGGCAGGCGGGAAGCTTGGCTTCCTTCATTGCTGGGGGCAACCCAAGCCTCCTGTTCGCTCCAGCTTCATGGCCGCTGCCATCTTAGTTGGGTTAATTTGCATACTCACTCCTGATTGGCTTGTGGGCGTGGCTTGTGGGTATAGGGGAGGTACAGTCAATTTGCATGTTTCTCTTTTATTAGATTAGATTTACACATCTAATTGATAAAATAACAACTATTCATACTGGAAGGCTACTCATGGATAAATTCACATCAATATTTTTCACACTTATGTGCATATTATATGATATATAACATATAGTACATAACAATACTAAATATATAATAAAGAAAATAAGAGAAGTTGTAACCCTATATAATAAAAGGCCAGCGACCATAAGCGTAATGACTGGAACGACCACTCGACCAGTCACCATGAGGTGCATTGACCACCTCTCAGTCCCTCCCCCCACCGGCTCGCAGGCTCTGATCATAGCATGGCAAACAGGGAACCATGGGGAACCGAGGTGAGTGGTGGCAGGGCGGGACTGGCGAGCAGGTGGAACAGCCAACCGCTTGGTCCCTCCTCCCAGCCCACAGGCTCCGGGGAACCAGAACCATGCTGTGATCAGGGAACCACGGCGAACCAGGGCATGGCAGCAGGGTGGGACTGGGGAATGGCAAGCAGGCAGAAGAAGGCCTTGTTCGCAGGCTAGGCCTAGGGCTGCTACCCACGCATGATTTCATGTGCTGGGCCTCTAGTATAGATATAAAACACAAACATTTAAAAGTAGTAATTTATTTTAAAACACATTTTTCCCTTCTCTACTTGTGTTCCCTGTCCCCTCAGTCTAGGAGTTAAAGTGTAGCTGCACCTACTATGGCCAGCCCTTCTCAATTTTTTGGCTTCTATTTTTTTAAAAATATATTTTATTGATTTTTTACAGAGAGGAAGGGAGAGGGATAGAGAGTTAGAAACATCAATGAGAGAGAAACATCAATCAGCTGCCTCCTGCACACTCCCTACTGGGGATGTGCCCACAACCAAGGTACATGCCCTTGACCAGAATCGAACCTGGGACCCTTGAGTCCGCAGGCTGACGCTCTATCCACTGAGCCAAACTGGTTAGGGCTTGGCATCTATTTTTTGCTGCCTATAATTTATGTGTTGATATAGGGAAAAATGATACAAATAACAAGTGAAACAACATAATGAATTAATCTTTTTTTTAAAAAATGAAGCAAATATCTCCCTTTCAGCTCACCTTGTCCATTCGGTCTCTTTCTACACCAAACCGACCTCCGTAGCCATGGGATGCTTTGGGCCCTGATTCCAACTCCTTCTTCTTGAGACTATCATGCTCCTCTGACACTTTGTTCCTCAGCTGGTGGATGCTGGAAGTAACCACATGACAGAGATTTGTATAACACAGAGAAGCCAACAAACCCTCCTCCCTGAAAAATTGAAATCTTCAGATGTGACCTATTTATTTTTAGCAATAACCTGCCCCCAAAGTATACCAGAGTTGGGTCTGGGAGTAAGAGATTAGTGTGGTTTGCATACCATAGCCTGATTTAAGCTTTCCATAAGCCAACAGTTTTTTCTCTAGTCTGTAATTTTGCTCACTAAATAACCTGCTGATATTTAGTCCAATTTTTGTTGTTGTTAAACCTTACCCCAGGATATTTTTTCCATTGAGTTTAAGAGAGAGTGAAAGGGAGGGGGGAAGGAAGAGAGAGAGAAAGAAACATTGATGTGAGAGAGACACATCGATTGGTTGCCTTCCACATATGCCCTGACTGGGACCAGGGATCAAACCTGCAACACAGGTACATGCCCTTGACCAGGAATCGATACCTATATTCTAGTAACTGGGGAATTATTTTCCTCTGAATTAATTCACTTTCTAGCAATTAGGTACTCTATCTCAAGAAGCACAAAAATATTCATGTAGACTTTTACCCATACAATCTAGTCTTGGGAGTCTACCTTAAGGAAATAATTTTAAATATGGAAATGCTTAATGTCTAATGATATTCACTGAAACATTGTATATAGTAAAGCAAGAACCCAGAAACAAATTATATGGCAATAACTGAAGAATAGTAAGTAAACTGCATTATTATCTTTCAATAGCATACTAGGAAGTCATTTAAAAGGATGGTTATGAAAAATGTAGCACTGGGAAATTTATCTACATATTAAGCATTTTTTGTATTTTCTTGTAAAAAACGAATGCCCTTCACCCTCATTCCTAACTTTGATAATCACTAAGAGAACAAAAAACGAATAAAAACTAGTAAAGTTCACTGTTATCACTAATTGTTGCAACACTGAGGCTCAAATAACGTTGATTTGGGACACCTCTATCACTAAAGGATGTAACACCAAAAGGAGGCATTCTCCTTACTTCACTTCCAGCTTTACCATAGGGGTGGAGAGCACCTCTGCATATCTGTTTGGTCTGAGGATATGAGGTGGTAGCTCAGCACTAGCACCAATATGTGACAATCAGGAATGATACTTGGACACATATAAAGGCCCCTGGGGATTCTTAGAAACTTTTAGGCGAGAGAACCCTAAATAAAATAATTGACTTCCTACAGCAACAAATAAACACTTAGGGAATTGAGATAGTGATGTCACTGGAACTTCACTCACTCAGGAAAACCAGATTACATTGGTTACCGGTAGAATGGCCATTTCACAGCAGAAATTCTCCTCTTTCATGGAAGACTAGATCCATCTGGTGGCCTTGTAGTATAAGGCCATCAAAGGTCTTTTTACAAAGTCTGCTCAGCTTTAGTCACAGTTAATTTTAGAAAGCTGGCTTTGAACCAGATGAAATTAAATTAAGTGCTGGAAGAACCCTCTGTTCCCGTGCCTGCTCTAAACCCTCTGGCAGCAGCGAAGGCAGAGATCCTTGTTGCTAGCTCAACAACACCAACACTTTAGAACTGTCTGTGTCAAAGAAGATATTGGTTCCAAGAACACATAAATGACTGATACTTCCCAACCAGAGTACTCAGATGAAGAACAAAGAAAATGGAACTAAACATTACTTTTAAATGGGAAAAGTCTGCAAAGTTTTAATGAGTGCAATGATTGCTACATGGGTCATAAAGATATGATAGCTGAAAAAAGTTTTTTAAAAGGAATTAGAAAATGAGATTCATGTATATCACCTAATGGATGACAGCAAGGATACTCAGAGGATCATGCCAATAGATAATATAATTTGAGTGAAAATGATGGAGTCAAAGAAGACTAGATTATCAAATTCTTTAGAATATAGCCAAAGCCACTTTAAGTAGGTCTTAGTTATATCATTCTTTCATTTAATAAATATTAGTTAAATAGTAATTAAAATTTTGAGTGTGAGATACTATTAGGCCCTGAGGACAACACCAAGATGATTAATGTATGGAGATTATGGTCAGGTGGAAGTAATAGAGAAGAAAACAAAAAATTACAATTCAATGTGCTCAGTGGCATACTTATAAAACTTTTGACACATTAACTCTCAGATGCCTATTTTAAGTTAAAATACCTTAGAATTGATAAAGCAATGCAATTTTTGGGAACCAGTGAAATTGAGGGCCTCAAAAATGAGCTAAGAAAAGGAGATCTTGCTTTTATTACAAAAGTAAAAAGCACAAAGATGAGTAACTCAGACTATAAAATTATATTCACAAACAATATAATCACAGATATAGAAAATCCTAAAGAATCTACCAAAAAAAAAAGTGCTACTAGAACTATTAAGTCCATTTGGCAAGGTCACAGGATACAAGATCACTATCAAAATCAATTTTACTTACATAGTAGCCACAGACATTGGAAATTAAAAGTTAAAAATAAATGCAACTTACCATCACATGAAATAACATAAAACATTTTAGCATAAATTTAACAAAACATATACAAGACCTGAACACATAAAAACATTTCTGAAAAAAATTAAAGACTTAAATAAATGGAGAGATATCCCACATTCATGAATTGGAGAACTCAATATGTCAGTTCTTTCCAAAATGATCTACAGGTTCAATGCAATCCCAATCAAAATACCAACAGGCATATTTGTAGGAATTCACAAGCTTACTCTAAAATGTATGTGGAAACATAAAATCCTGGAATATTAAAAGTTTTGTTATTATAAAGGAGAGAAAAATTTGAGGACTATTTGATTTCATGACTTGTCAATACAATAATCAGTATCATATGGGTCAGGGAAGGCATATATATATATATATATATATAAAATCTAGAAATAGACCCCCATGTATATGGCCAAAGATGCCAGGTAAATCAATGAGGAAAGAATAGTCTTTTAATGGTGTTGAAATAGTGAACTATCGATATGCAAAAAATAAACTTTAATCTTTGCCTCACACTGTATACAAAACCTAATTTGATCATAGACTTAAATGTAAAAGCTAAAATTATGAATATTTTAGAAGAAAATTTTCACAACTTTGAGATAGGCAAAAATGTCTTAGGCACATATAGGATTAATTCTAAAAAATTTATGATTTAGACTTCATCAGAATAACTTCTGATCTTCAAAAGATGCCATTAATAAAATGAAAAAGTGAGTTACACTCTGGGCTAAATATTTGCACAACACATATCTCACAAAATACTTGTATCCAGAATATATAAATAACTCTTAAAATTCAATAAGAATAAAAAGATGGTTGATCTTTGAAAGTGAGAAAAAAGATTTGAACAGACACCAAAAGGAAGATATGAAGATACATGAATGGCACATGAAAAGAAGCTCAATAAAATTAATCATCAGAAAAATGCAAATTAAAATTATCACATAGGCACATGAGTGTAGATAAGGATGTGGAGCTCTTAAAAACCATGCATTATTGGTAGGAATGAAACATTGTAAATTCCTATCAGAAATAATTTGTTAGTTTCTTTAAAAATTAAACACACACTTAATATATGAATCAGCAATTTTTCTGGTAGGTATTGCTCAAGAGAAATAAAAATATATGTCAACAAAAAGATCTGAACCCAAATGTTCATGACAGCTTTATTTGTCATAGCCCTAAACTGTCAATAACCTAAATGTCTACCAACAGGGTAACAGGTAAAACCATTGTGATATATTCATACAATTGAATACTACTTGGCAATAATAAAGGACAACAGACCGATACACACAAGACCATGGATAGATCTCAAAAACATTATGCTGAGTGAAAGAAAAGAGACACAAAAGAGTAAGTTCTCTATTATTCCATTATATGAAATTCTAAGATGGGCAAAACTGATCTGTAGTGGTAAGAAGCAGATCAGTGTTTACCAGGAGAGGGAATGGGGTGTACTGACTGTAAAGAGGCACACAAGTATGAGTGGTCAAGAGTGGCAAGAAGAAGATGGAGTAAAGGGGCAACAGCCCTTGAAAACCAAGCAACTCCTAGGAAATATTAGGCTGCTTGGAGCTGCCTGGACCAGAACGTAGATGAGGGATGGATGGTTACTTGAGCTATTCACCAAATTACCAAACACTCCCCAAGCTAAATTTATTTTAGACAGACCTAAAAAAGAAAGATCATGGTGTGGGGGGAGGTAGTAAGATTAGTCTGAACCACAATCACTTCCTTTTCCTGCTTTGAGTCATCTCAGTTCTGTAGCTACTGTTCTCTCCAACTTCCCCCTCTTTCCCACGAACCTTATTGATTCCCATCTGATCTTAAAGATTGGCTTAGCCCACACTAGCCATAGAGAATCTTAGAGGACTTACTACTGGGAGGTCCTCTAGAGGACTTATTTATCCCAATGGGAAAACCGAGAATCTGAGAAGCGACTTGTCCAAGGTCACTTGGCCAGTCACTAGCAGAGACTGGGCTTTTACACCTTGGTAGCCTGGGAAAATTGGAGGGGAGTAGGTTTTGTATAAATGTCTCCACTATTTATTCTATCTTATGCAGATCCAGTAAAGCTAATAAGGGAACATCTAGGGTTACCAAATTTTACAATTGCAAGGGTCTCCAGTCAGCATAATGTATGTGCTGGATTGTGCAACACAATAGTCTACATAAACACCACTTAGGAGGAAGGAAGACTGTCATCTGTTTACATGTTTGTGTTAGATTTTTAGAAATAAAGTCTGATTAAACCATTATATACTAACAGAAAAGAGAAATCAAATTATTGAGCTGCTAAGACGTGCTAAGTACTGCTCTAGACTTAGATATATGTTAACTCATTGAATTCTGCAGTGTAGCTATTATTATCCCCATCTGATAAACAAATAAGCTGAGATTCAGAGAGGTTATATGTGTAAATTCACATTGCTGGTAATGGCAGAGCTGGGAATCCAAACTCAAGCTCTTTCATAAGATCAGGGCAGGGATTAGGAGTCTTCCTTAAAATGTTCTGCTCCTACTACGAGACAGGCACTGGGAGGAAAAGGAACAAGGGGAGTTTGTATTCTAATCTTAACAGTTCTCAGACACCAGGGCTGAATGGCCTTTACCCAGAAAAGAAAAGGGGTACTTTTGGGGGGAGGGGACAGGGGGCCTGTTGAGCCTACAGAGGGCATAAAGAAGCTTCCTGCATGACTCTCATCCATTTTTTTACATCTCTTCGACTGCTGCCAGAATTGCTTGATTTGTTTAAGAATAATATTCATTACAATTACTTAAGATAAACCATTTATGTCTGTCTGATTAAACAATAATGCATATAACTCAATATTATCAAAGTATATAAAAATGTGCCAAGATTTTGTAGTGTGGCTATCCCCTGACATTTTTTAAATTTAGGGGGAAAAGAAGTAAAAACACTGTTGTTACAGTTGGGAGAGGGAGTTAAAATGGAGCTTAGAGCTGTATTAGTTTTTGCCACTTTGTGTGTAATTGTCAATTTTTACTTCTTATTTTTGCTCCTGTTATATTGTTCTCTAGAGCCCCGGTGCACGAAATTTGTGCACAGAGGGATGTCTCTCAGTCCAGCCTGCACCCTCTCCAATCCAGGACCCCTCAGGGGATGTCTGAATACCGGATCCCTACAGGATCGGGCCTAAACCGGCAGTCAGACATCTCTCTCGCAATCCGGGACTGCTGGGTCCTAAACACTTGCCTACCTGCCTGCCTGATTGCCCCCAACTGCTTCTGCTTGCCAGCCTGATGCCCCTAACAGCTCCCCTGCTGACCTGATCGCCCCCTAACTACTCCCCTGCCAGCATGATTGCCCCCTAACTGAGCCTCAGGCCACTGGGTAGCCACCATCGGCAGCTTGCCTAAGCCTTGGGCCGGCCCTGGGCGGCTGGGCAACTGCCATGGCCAGCTTCCCTGAGCCTCAGGCCAGCCCTGGGCATCAGCAGCCACCATCTGTGGCTTGCCTGAGCCTCGGGCAGCCACTGCGGCTTTGTCCGGAAGGATGTCCGATGGTCGTCTGGAATACGTCCAGTCTAATTAGCATACTACCCTTTTATTAGTATAGATAGATTGTACCTACCCTGCTACTAATATTTGACATTCTGATATTATCCAAAGCAGACAGCTCTGGTTAGATAACCCTGAATAATCCAGGGAAGAGAAGAGGGAATCTCTCCATCCAAGTATATACTATATCTCACAGAAACCCTTAGTTATGTCTGTAAGTAACTTCTCTCTTATGGTATCAGAATATTGTGTGTGTGTTTGTTTGTTTGTTTTGTTTTTTGTAAAATATTGGGTCATAATCTTTAGGGCTCCTAAACACCATCACTAAAATAGTTTTACTCAACAGGTTTTCCAAGGGCCACATTTTTTCATATCACCTTTCATAGCTTCCAACTTCTATCAAGTAACCAAATACAAACTTTTAATTAAAAAAATCATTCAGACTAGATGTGCAACCTGATGTCCTATGTTTACAATATTTATTCTGAGTTTTTTTAACCTTGATATCTTACTGACTCCTCCTTGGCCCATCTGAAATCACCCTATACACAATTATATTTATGTGAATAGATAGATAGGTAGATGATAAAGTGTGATAAAACCTCCACAATTGAGCCACTTCCTCTCTGAACTCATTATAATACTGGTAGATCCACTTGGGGAATCAGCTAGTAGTTAGAAATAAAAGAGAAATAACAGGGTTGGGGGGGAGAATAAGAGGAGAGACATGAAATAAAAATACATAATGACACACACATAGGAACACACAGGACAGATTCAAGAAAAAAACACAAGGACTCGTGGACACAAACTACCTTCTCTCTTTTCTTTCTCCCTGAGACTATGAGTTTTCCTTGGGCTCTTCTCACATCCCCTTTCCACTCCCTAGTCCATTTGGCACCTACTTGATATGTTCTGTGCGTCCAGAGCCCTCGATGGTCTTGGCTCCCCATCGTTGCTCCTTCTCAGAGATGTCATTCTGCAAAAGACAGCACTCAGCGGTAAGTGATGGCAAGAGCTGTGCCACACTGAGAGAGGCCTTCAGCTGACACCCGTGACCTCTACGTCCCCTGCATCTGCTGCCTCCTTCAGCCAGATGCTTCTCTGTGCACACACCCTAGCCCCCATGTTAAATTAACTGGTGGGCTCTGAAACCCCTTTCCTACTGCATCCCTCACACTTTCTTCTTCAGGTCTCCTATTACTTCTCAATCCCCCCAAATTACAAATATCCAGTCCAAATCCTGGCTCATAGGCCAAAGGAGACCCAGGTTAACCTGCTCCCTTAGCATAGCCTGTCATAACCCATCAATCACAAAGTCAAACTCCTCTCTCCTTCTCACCTGTCTTTTCAAGTCTCAACCTCAGATATTATGCATGCTCCACTCATTACAGCCAACTGCCCTTCTAGTCAGTTCCACCGTGGGGTCTATCTCAGCCCCAGACTGTCCTTCTAAGCCCACTGAAACGTTACAGAATGGCCCAAATGTTACCCCTCTATTTTTCATTATCCAAGCAAAGCTATTTCCAAACTCACCACAAAGTCAGGGTCTGTGTCCCAGTCATCACCTTGAGTCTCCACGGAAACAGATACATCATGCCCTACTACAGACTTCCACATCTGAGGGCGACAGAAGATGGCAATAATTAGGGGGAAAATCAAGAGATGGGAAAACAAGAATGCTGAAGTCAATGATATAGCAGCTCAATGTTTCTTGTCATTTTTTGTTAGAAGATAATAGAAGCTGAGGCAACAGGGATTAGTTTTAGAAAAGTACTTCTGTTTTTTGTTTGTTTTTATTATTATTATTTGAGATAAACTAACATGGCCTGGGCACACCTGAGTCTGGAGAGAAGTCATTATGGGTATAGGTAACACTAAATAACCTGGGTGTCAAAACTGCTGGGATCATTCATTTGCCAAGAGAGCAGCCAGGCAGTGGCTTGAAGTGGTAATCAATTGAGGGGTGCTAGAGCATCGCTAGAATTATTGCACCATTTCACTCAGGTTTCTACATATACTCCTTTTATAGCTATCAAAACATATACTGGTCCATCTCTTGATAAGTGAACATCTACACACTCCACTCTACAACCTGTTTAACTCTATTAAGCAATTTTCCAACCCCCAGTTCAAGTGGTGTTCCATCTCTACTCAGACCAGCCACTGAACGGCGGCATGAGGTCAGTAGGGTTGAAATTCCTACACTGGTTAATGCACGGGAAGTATTATTTGTTGGGAATAAGTCACTTATTCTTCCATTTTTAAAAACAAGTAATTACATTTCAAAAGAAGATAACTGACTCAAAATTGCATGTAATGAGTTCCTCATTTGAACATTAGACACTATTGGATTTTCATTAACTACATAAACGGTAAAGAACTATTTAGAGAACACCAGTTTGAAGGGGTGCCAAACTGTTATTCTGCTGGGAATCCCCTGTTTTTCCACTGGCCCTGCCAATTGTGCTTGAAGAGGAGCTGCACAGTTGCTCTGGATCTTGGTGGAAAGAGGAAACAGACAATGCTCACCTGCTCTGATGGCTGCTGAGACTTCTTAACCCTGATACCACTTGCTGGCTGGTGACTCCCCTGCCCATCCTTCCCGGCTCAGACTCCTCATCCCACTGGTGTCTCTCCTCATGCTCTTCACTGTTTCTTAGAGTCCCTCTTACAACACTCCTAGGACTCTGCAGTGCCTTTTCCCAGGCTCTCAGACTCTCTGGTTTTCCTTTCCCCTTGAAAACCCCTGATCTTTGAAAAATGCCTCGGCAACCAGCCCAAGGAAAGTTTGTGGCAGATTGGTTAGAGATGCAAAGAAGTATTGACTGGCCCAAATTGGAGTCAGTTTGACTAAGTCAGCACACTGTGGGATGAGTCATTGCTGAGACCAGATCCACCTCCCCCTGTGGGGCCACAGTTATGGATGGGGGTGGGGCAGGGACACAAGACCTAGGTCCTGGCTCCGGGGCTGCTCTGCAACAAAAGAACTTCACACAAAAAACTGGAAAGGAGACATTTCTGCAATATTTGTGAGCAATAAGCAAGCAATGAAAACCGATGGTCCTGTTCTTTCCTGCTCTTCCTCTGCGGCCTCAGCCTGACTCTCCCCTAAATCTCCCTTCCTCGTGTATTTTTAAAATAAAGGAAAGTTTCTGCTACAGAGACAATTGAATATCTTTGAGCTACTGGCCAGAAATAGGGAAGCCAAGATGTACTATCTAGAGGTGGGAAACCGGAGAGTAACTTGGTGAGACATGGTGCTCAGAACTTCAGGTTCCTAGGGCCTCATCATAGGCTGCCTTTTAGCATCAGTAAAGTAGATGGACAGGGAGTCAGAAATTCACCCAGCTCTGTCACTAAGCCCCTGTGGGAACATGGGCAAGGGAATCAACATAGACAGAGTATGTACTCATTCACCAGGTACCAGGGTAGGCAATTTACAAATATTAACTTCAACAATTTAGTAAATCATTGAATGTCTCAGAAAAAATAAACAAAGAGGTTAACCTAGCTAATCTATAAAGCCCCCTCCATCTCTGGCATTCTGAGATTCTGTGATCATGCAGTCACAGAAAACTAGCCCTAGTCGCACCATCATGCCATTTGCCTCCATCAGCACCTGGTTCTCAGCACTGGTGTCCACAGAAACCAGGGGTCTTGGGATGATGGTTTTGCATCATGTTCCCTGGTTTCCAGGACCCCACTTCTGTTTCTTTCCCCAGATGCTCATTATCCACAACCACTCCCACCCAGGCCTTCTGGCCATAAAAGGTGAAAAGCTTATTAGCAGTGACTTTCTCTCAGAAGGACCAAGAGCCAGGTAGGTTTCTCTTACCTCAGCCCTTGCCCTGTGCTCCCTTACTTTCCCACTGCTCAGAGTACCCACCTTCAACAGTGTTAGCGCGGCTCGGGGCTCCCAGCTCCTCACGGCCACACTTGGCTCCCTCTCTGGCTGTTGCCACTTCTGAGCAAGAAAATGAGCTGCTGCTTCAGTTCCGTGTTCAGGTTTTCTGTCATTTCCTGCCACCGTGTCCTCGCAGCTACTTCCTGAAGTTTGAGTCACTTACTTCTGCTTAGGCACTTAAACAAAAAAGGACTAAATGTTTCTATGCCTAGTCTTTTGCAAGGTTTTGGAGGTCATGGGGAAGTTAAAAAAAATGCTCTTATTCTTGAGTTTATATCCAGTTTACATTGTTTTCTGGTTAGGGAAGCAAAACATTCAACCAGAAAACACATAACAGAACACTGTAGAACAGCATTTGTGTCTTAAATAGGTGGGCAGTTGCATGTGTTATGGTAAAGGAATGTAAACCGTTTGGTATTGGCTGAAGTAGTCAAGAAAGGCTTAATGAGAAAAAGGATCTTGCAAGGTAAGGTTTAAACAGAAACTCAACTTTACATTACCCACAGCACATTACCCACAAAACTGGGTTTGCATGTAGTAGGTGTTCAAATAAATACTGATAAACTGAATTATGGAAGGAAATAAGTCACAGGGGAAAGTTAATAAATACATGGAAAGAGAAAAATTCCGATTGTTTAGGGTACAGTGAGGAGTCTGAGCTAACCGGTAGGGAGATTTGGTTCCGCACAGTAGGAAGAAGTCGGAAAGAAGTAGGTGGTACCAGATGATGGGAGATCTGTGGCATTCTGTATTACTGTTCATCAAGATTGGCTGCTCCTCCCTTTTTAAAAAATATATTTTTATTAATTTCAGAGAGGAAGGGAGAGGGACAGAGAGATAGAAACATCAATGAGGAGAAAGAGGGTCATTTATTGATTGCTTCCTGCACGCGCCACACTGGCATATGCCCTGACCAGGAATCGAACCGTGACCTCCTGGTTCATAGGTCGACGCTCAACCTCTGAGCCACGCTGGCTGGGCCCTCCCTTCCTTCTTGCTCAGGTGACTTGTTTTGGCCAGTGAAATGTAATGAAATACATCACTTTCTGGTGGAGACTTTAAGACCAGGGTAAGCTTTGCCATCCTTTTGCCCAGTGCCCAGCAACTGCAAATTCTCCAGAGTGGGTCCATTCTCAGTAGGGGAGTGAGAGGGTCCCCACCTGAGAATGACAACACTTAATCTATTGTGTGAGGGACTTGGAGTTTTTGACTAGAAAATAATCCTTTGTTGATTTAGCTACTGAAAATTAGGAGGTATTTGTCATTGTATCTGACCTAGCCTCTCTTAATCTTCTCTTTTAAATATATGTATTTTTATTATTATTGATTTTAGAGAGAGGGAAAGATAGAAACATCAATGAAAGAGAAACACTGATTGGCAGCATCCACACGCCCCCCTTTGGGGATCAAGCCCACAACTTGGGTATCCTGGGAACATGCCCTGAATGGGAATGAAACCATAACCTCCTGGTTCATGGGACGATGCTTACCCAACTGAGCACATTGGCCAGGCAAGCCTCTCTTAATCTTGATTGAGGTGGAGTTGTGACCTGATTTGCTCAGTCATGAGGTCTCCACTAGCTTCAAGCAGAGACTGGATGAAACTAAGATACCGAGGAGGGGATTTCTGTACTAGGAATAAGTTAGGACTTCAGTCACTTCCAAATCTAAGGATTCTACGCCTGGGGAGAGTTTTATTTATTGAACTCTCTTACTTCATGACCTATTTATTGTGGCAGCACTGAAATTATTTTAAGAAAGAGTAAAGTTGTAGACATTCTGAATAATAGTTCAGTGTTGAAAATAGGAATGATCCAACTAGATGCTGTGATACACCATCCAGGTACTTTTTTGGAGAAACTATAAAATTTAACTAGAGATGACACCAAGAATTCTCATCTCTACTTAGCAAATGTCCCAAGTCCACTCCCAGTGAGAAGCAGTGAGTTGTTGCACATAGAAACAGCATGGGCATTGAAGACAGATTGACTTGATTCAATGTTTGTACCTTAAGAAAGTGTTAGCTTTTCTCAAGCAGCAGCTTAAAACATAATAATGCCTATCCACTATGCCTTAGACTTTCCTTCCCCTACTCCCGCCCAGAGGGACCCCCTAGGGGCCCCATGTTTTCTATATGCACCAGGTAAGAGTCTTCCCAGGCCCAGGTGCAAACCTGCATCAATCTCATGCCTTAAGGCCCAGCTTGTTTGGTTCAGTATTTGGATGAAATTTCCTCACTCTACTTCATTACCCTGGCTGCAGTCTAGTGGTTAAGCTGGAAGGACACATGTAGCCATTACTGATGCTAGTCAGGAGACCTGAAATATGTAGAGCTTTTTACCCCTGTATCCATTCCTGGCTACCCCCTCCTACATCTCTTCCCCTTAACATGCAAACACATGTACACACACCACCACCAGTTTTTCATTCTGAAAATAATTTTATTATTTTACATTTATTCAGGAAAGTTCCTGGTTGGGGTGACCAAGATATGGTCACTACAGAATAGATGATTAGAACAGATCAGTCAGTTCACCAGTGTTTTCTATTCTTTGGGTGGTGAGAGCAAGTCAGGAAGACATCATGTGTACAATGAGAAAATAATCAACAGGTAGGTGTTGAGGGGTTGGGGAAGAGGCACAAATGAAATTTGATCCTGCTGTCACTCTCAGGCCTAGATTTAAATATTCGGTCTTCTCCATATTCTCCCTCCGTTTTCCTTAGCTCTGTTACCACAGAGGGCAGATGAATATGAAGTTGAAAAAGTGGAATAACTGTTACCAACAGCAAAGTAGGAGTGGTCCCCAGAGCAGCCAGATCCCCCTGGTTGAGAGCCTGTGCCTCACCTAGGACTGGCTCCTAGTGTACTGCCGTAGGGCCCACATTCGAGGCATATCTGGGTAACACAAAATGAGAAGCATCTGAATCCCGCTGTCTATAATCAGTTCTTCCTGCCTTTCAGTGAAAGGAAAGGCACGGGCCACTCAGTACCTTGGTACACACGTGATAGAGGGCATCAGCAATGGGATCCTATCCTTACAGTTCAGGATCACAAGTCTTACTCCAATGCTGTCTGAACAGCCAGGGAAGATGTCCTTTCCTGTGATCCAACAGCTAAAACCCGTCAGCTCCCACCAGGAGACCTGACCTAGTCAGATAGCCCTGGGATAATGTTCACCAGAACTTTGTTATAGTGAATCCACCTTCCCCCTGAAGCAGGAGAAATGAATGATACTGGACTTCAGATTATTAGGTTTATTGGAGCCACCCTCCTGGCTGGAAAACATTCCTCCGCATCTTTCACAAGAGATCAAGGCCTGACGGAATCTGAAAAAATGTTAAGCCCAGCAACCAAATGTGGGGCCTCCTCAGACTATGCAAAAAGGTTCTGGCCGTGGGCAGTAGAAAAACGCAGACTCGATGGTCCTTGCAGCTCTGACCTGTGCTCCATCCACTTCTGTTTTTGCAGGCACGTTCTGTGGAGACTTGGAGAGAAGACCTGTAAGTGGGAAGATGACTATTCCACTGGAATTGATGGTTTTGATGTTAGAGGTGAGGGAATTCCAAATTCCAAGAGTAGTGTTCCAAAAGGTGAGAACTAAGTTTATAAATGGCCCGTGAAACATAAAATGAGCAGGACATGAACCATCAAAAAGTAGATGGCAGCCAGCATAGGCACTCGGGTCCGGGAATGAAAGAGCGAACGTAGGACCCGCTTCCATCCAGCACCACTCCGTGACTGAAAGAAAAATTGGAAAGTCAGAGAGTTTTACCCTGTAGAGATAATGTCCCTTTTCCTTCCCCAACCCCTGCAAAAAAGAGATATTCTGAGAGAAAGTTTCCTGAAGGTCAACAAATAGGCAAATTCCACCAGATTCCTCCAACCTTCCCTATCCTTCCAGTCTTAGCCCCATCAGCTGTTCAGTGTCCGGAACTGCACATTCCTTCTCCTTGATCCCCTGCCTCAGCACAGCAGCCCTGCAGTATGGGACAGTACTCTCTCTTTATCCTTTTTCCCCTCTTACCCTTCGACAGCTGTTGCCTGGAAGGTCTATTAACACTGCCTGCTCCTGGGTGCCACAGGAGCCGATGATAGGAGTCCGGGCAGAGTCCCATTCACTGTGCTCCAGCCTGTGTTGGGAAAGAAGCAGCATGGCATTGGTTCATAGCAAGTGAGGTGATCAGAAGTCGTCTCAGTCATCTTGCCACGTGATGTAGCACAAGGGACTGGCAGCAAAGGCTGCTCTCACACCCCTGTCCCCATGCAAGGATGTCCAGGCAGACAGTAAAGGTGATTAAAAACTATCAGGAACTGACTGCCTACTGCCTATCAGATGCTGGACTGGGTGCTTTATATCCCAGGTTTAATCTTCAGGTTTTGAGGCTGGTGTTACTTCCTTCAAAGTAAGGCTTGAAGAGGTGAAATTACTTGCCCATGGTGGCACAGCCAGTGAGAGGTAGAGCAGAATTCAAAACACACACCTATCTCTAAACAACAGTTACAAAATTTACCAGGCGACCCAAAAATACGCAGGAGTACCAGAGGCACAGGAAAAACCCATTTATTTTTAGATGTTTCCCAGGTATCGGTACAGGACTCAGGGGAGACTGTTTCTTTCCAAATCCTGAGCAAGCCAATATGGAGGAAGCTTTCCCTTTATACCCTTTGGTTTCCTTGTCCCCAAAATATGGGATGGGACTTCCGGACCTTTCGAGGGCTTTGCAAAAAGCCCCGTGTGTTGGGGTGGGGGCTGTGAGACCACATCTAAAGGCCTGGCCTGGTGCCAGTGCTGATAACTCCGTCTGGAGGTTGTGTATTGTTCATGGTTTATGGCCTCTCTAAAGTGGGAGTAGTACTTAGGTAAACAGGTCTTGCAGGATCAGATAATTAAAGAAGGGGCAGTGATTAGACTATAGGCTAACAAGAATGGGCATTAGGTTACTGGCACAGATTCAGATTGCTAGTCCCCCAAAAATGTCTCATTTCCCCATCATAACATGCTCTTTTTTCCCCACTATATCACACCTGACTCAGAGAAACTCACTAATTTTTTCTCATTTATTAAAGGCCAATAAGCAAAAGTGGCCAAGAATTGAACTGAACTGGCAGCCTTTATTGCTTTCTGTTCCACTATATCACACCCGACTCAGAGAAACTCACTAATTTTTTTTCATTTATTAAAGGCTAATAAGCAAAAGTGGCCCATAATTGAACTGAACTGGCAGCCTTTATTGCTTTCTGTTCTTTTTTTTTTTCTGATTTCCTTATTTAATACTGGAATTTCTCTATGTAATAAAGCTGCCTTTACACCCACTCCATGGTTTCTTCACAAAAACAAGAGTTGTATCAAAGGGGCTGCAGGTGACAGCACATCTGGTCAAGCAGTTGCCCATAGGGATACATGCTTTAATGTGGTGGGGAGAATGGAATGCTTTACTCTTGATTTTCCTCCATATGAAGGGTTATCCAGTAGCCTACTACTCCTGGCCTCACTTTGCAGGCCACACACTTTCCTCCCTGAGACCAGGAATACTTTAAAATCTGATTTTTGAGTCTGGGAAGAAAAACTGGAAAGCACAGCCTTGCTCCATCCTGCCTTGTTCCTCTTGAGAGCCAGGCTGAGTGTCTGTACTCCCATGTGATAAACTTTTCGGGGGCAGGTTTAATCTGGAACAGCATGGTCTATGGTACTATACAGTCAGTCTGTCTACTTCTAAAGACAAGGCTGAGGAAGGATGAGATGTAAGTACTGGTGAGCCAAAGAGTACTGGCTGCTTTTATTATTTTTAAAAATATATTTTTTATTGATTTCAGAGAGGAAGAAAGAGGGAAAGAGAGATAGAAACATCAATGATGAGAGAGAATCATTGATTGGCTGCCTCCTGCAACCTTCCCCCCTCCCCCACTGGGGATCAAGCCCGCAACCCAGACATGTGCCCTTGACTGGAATCAAACCCGGGACCCTTCAGTCCACAGGCCGACGCTCTATCCACTGAGCCAAACCGGCTACGGCAGTACTGGCTGCTTTTAAATTGCAAGTCCACTGAGTTCGGCACGAATACAGACGCATGAGAAGTTTTAGGATTAATCTGACAGTACCAGGCCTAGGTAGAAGTACTTGATTGGCTACCTCGATTTCCATTCTACATCAGGACCAAAGAGGAAATTCTGGAGGGGCTAAGCTTGGGTTAATGTGGCTTGTCCACAGACTTGAGAGTCACCCTGAACAATGCAGTTTCAAGTTGGCTTGGGACCAGTTAATTACACCTGAGGAAGAGATTTCCCCCAAAGGGCTGAGTTTCACAGATCTAAGCAAGTCCCTAACAAGTGGCAGAGAAACAGCCATGGGTACACAGGCCTGAAAATGCCCTGCAGACAGTATGGCTGTGTGGTATCCCTCAAGAGCCCACCCTCAAGGTTGCACACCAAGGCCCAAATGAGTGATGAAAATTAAGAAGCTGTGAATATGCTGGATGGGAAAGAAAGGTATCTCAAATAAGAACTGCTCACTGGGACTGCCGCCTCTGCCGCCTAAGCTTTGCAAGCCGTTAATATTACTCTCTGAGGGAAGAGGCAATATATGTAGGTGGCTCCCCCTGACCCCGTTTATAACAAAGTGCCTGCTTTTAATGTTTCTTTCCATGGAAAGGGACACTCAAAATAATCGCGGCCACTCTACTCTCATGCATAGTGATTCTCTTGACTGGTGAGTTGGGAATAAGGAACTGGGGACACACAGCTGTTCTTCCAAATCACTTGGCACAAACTTCCCATAAGAAGCACTACGTGCTGTAATGTTCTACTTTCACAAGTGTGGGTTCTTCTTCTGCAAGGAAAGTCTACCCCGGCCTGTCACTGCCTGGGACTAGGAGAAGTTCAGGGTTAGGAAGTGCATTTGCTAACAAACAAAAGCTAATTCTTCTATTTCAGCTTTATAAAGTGATCTCTTAATCTTCCATATGTTTTAATCTTTGTAAAAAAAAAAATTCAATTGATTCAGATCTTAGATAGGGAATGGGGTTGCCATTTCACTGGCTCTCCAAAGAATCCTACACCTACCTCATATACTATATGACATATAGTTATTGTTAGGATATAAAAGATACCTTATTTCACCCCACATGAAATAACCTGTCAATAAATGGTAGATGATATTATTATTATTCTCTAATAACAACTGCTTTGGAAAGTGCAGGCCTCCTAGATTCCGAAAGTAGTTTTCTCACATGACTACAATGACCCTAAAGTCCCTGAGCACCCATCTTGAGATGAGGATTACACCCTAATTATTCCTAAGTCTAGCTGCTGGAATGTACACGAGTGTGATCAGAAAGGACCAGAGGTGGAAACAGGTATCTCCCTCAGCCCTTTACCTTCTGATCTGCTCCTCGGCCATGGAGAGGGCAGTCTCAGCAGCCACTTTTTGGTCTCGCTCTTCTTCCAGCAGCTTCCTCAATTCGTTCACCTCCTGTTTAGTGTTGCTCAGCTGCTTTTGGGCTTCCGAAAAACTTCAGGACAAAAGGAAAACAAACAGCATCACTAGATGCAGAACCCAGTTGCTGATGCAAGGGATTCCAAGTTTTCATACGGTTATAAAGCAGAAAAATTTACAGACGCTTGTTCAAACACAAATAAGACATTAAAAGCATAGATGTAGAGCAATTAAATAAAGATGCAGAAGATATCTTAAGAGATTTTAGGGATTGACTGAATAGCTTTCATTTGAATACCACAGAATTAGTGGGGTGTGTGTGTATGTGATGGTGCTACTGTTTTTGCTTTACAAACTTTTCATACTTAATTTGTTAGTTAGAATTATTACTATTTAATCCTCACATCAATTCTTCGAGACCAATAAGATTAAGACGATATATCAGATCCATACAATGGACTTCAGTTCAATCTAGACGGCTGTCCAATTTCTGTGTATGTAATGCATGCTGCAGGGGTGCAAGCTCCTCCCTACCTTAGCTGTGGCTGCCTCAGTTCTTCAGGATCACTCTTCCTGTGAGCCCCATTCTTTTCCTGGGGAGCTCCTGGAGCAACATCCAAACTCGATGGCCCCTAGAAGAAGAATAAGCTTAGCAATTCAGTGATGAAAGTGCTTAAGAACCTGTAGATGAGCAAAAGGAGAACTCACTTAACATCAAAGAGAATAAGAAATGTTGGAGAGGAATACGTGTTTGCAATTCTCTTCAAGTACAGATTTAGAAGTGAGAATCTTCAGCTCTAATACATTAATCTCCTACATAAAACTCTCATTAATTTTATTCCAGATTCCCATTCTTGAATCTCTTCTCTTAAACCTTTAAAGGCTTAACACTGAATCTGCTTTCTTCCAGTGGAGGCTCACGAATTTTCCAGAAGCTACTCTGATCTTCCCTTGCTCAACAATCCCTCCCAAACCTGTTCTCCTCCTGCCATGCCCTATTTAACTCCATAATGATTTTCAATCTCCGCCAACTTCAACAATGAACTGCTGTCCACTGCCCCCAACAGCTCTGCCTATTTTTTAAAAAACATCTATTTGTATTGATTTCAGAGAGGAAGGGAAAGGAAGAGAGAGATAGAAACATCAATGATGAGAGAGAATCATTGATCAGCTGCCTCCTGCACACCCCACGCTGGGGATCAAACCTGTTACCCGGGCATGTGCCCTGACCAGGAATAGAACAGTGACCTTCTGGTTCATAGCTCAACACTAAACCCCTGAGCCACTCCGGCCGGGCAGCTCTAACTATTTTGTTCCTCAGGCCCAAATCTTCTTATTTCTTGAAACAAAATAAAAACTTTCCTAGTTTCAGAATTCTAAAAGCCTCAATCATCACTGTTTTCCACTCGCGTTTTATCTTCCACCACCTCACTCATCTTTTTTCTTTTAATCCCTTCAATTTTTCCTACCACTTATTCCCATTTAATAATTCCCTTCTTCTCTCTCACTTTCTCCCATCACACCTAATTAACCTTCACCCTGCACACAGCAGCCTCGTTAATGCTGCCCATTTACTTTCTCACTGAAACTCAGTTTCATAATACTTTTCCCAGCCTCTCCACTTCTCCTTACTCACCGCCTGCAGCTCCTGGACCTGCTTCTCCAAGACCGTGCAGTGATTGAAAAGGTCACTGTAGTGCTGCTGGTTCTCGCGAAGACTCTGACTGGTATTGCACAGCTGAATTGAAAGGGTATTCTTCTCTTCGAGTAGTTGAGAAAACTGAAACAGAGGACGGGGCTGTTTCACTATAAACAGTCCTCAGGCTAGCTGTCCTGAGTTTAAAGGGAAAAGGTCATGTAGTGCTGCTGGTTCTCGCGAAGACTCTGACTGGTATTGCACAGCTGAATTGAAAGGGTATTCTTCTCTTCGAGCAGTTGAGAAAACTGAAACAGAGGACGGGGCTGTTTCATTATAAACAGTCCTTAGGTTAGCTGTCCTGAGTTTAAAGGATTTAATTTTTTTTTAAAATACAAGGCCTTTATTTCAATAATAGCAACAATAACACTGTGTGTTCCTTCAAAGTGAGAAAACTCATAATTTTTTGACTGAGAAAGGAAAACAAGTTGGGGGAAGTAGCAAGAAACTTTATTTATGGTGCCCAGTACATTAACTGAAGAACCAGGAAGCAGAAGCCACAAGCAACCTAATAGAGGCTATCCCAGGTATATAAGAGAAGGGCAGTAGTTTGGGTCCAAAGTGAAGTTACTAACAAATAACTATAACCCCTAGAGTTATAGATGGCTGGAGATACAGCTGTCATAAAAAAATTCATACAATAATATTTCTGGGTAGATTTTTCAATGCTGTAAAAAGTTACAAGTGACCAAGAACACAGAATAAAAAATTATAATATGTGGTAGGAGGGGGAAATAGAATAGATCTTAATATGCTGATATACATGTAAGAAACTATACTGGGAGTACAGACTCTCACAGGTATGAAAATTTCAGTCACTCAATGCAGGACTCCTCTCTGCTACATGAGTGACGACAGGTAGTTATTCAGTCTTTCCTTGAACACATCCAGTGTCAGGGGCACTCACTACCTGACAAAGCAGCCCAATCCCTTTCCCACCATGTCAAAGACAGAAAATTATTTTCAATACTGAGCAAAAAATTTACTCTCGGAGCTTCTACCTATTGATTTGAATTTGGTCTCCTGTAATCCCTTTTCCACCATGTCAAAGACAGAAAATTATTTTTAATACTGAGCAAAAAATTTACTCTTCGGAGCTTCTACCTATTGATTTGAATTTGGTCTCCTGGAACTCTAATTCTAAGTCCTCACTTGTAGGTGTCAAGTTTTAAGTTTAGTAATAATTAACATCCAGATACATTAATAACCACAGAGATGTCTCTCCGAAGTACCCACTGTAGAACTGTCTACCACGTGAAAGGAGACTGGTGTGCCTAGCTGTGTGTTCAATCTCTTCCTGAGATTCCTTGTTGTCAGTATTCTGGGTTAATGTTTAAGTAAAATAGTTGAATCAATGTTCAGAGAAAAGAATATAATACTTTTCTAGAGATAACATGATGACTTGCAAGGACATTTGATGCATATGGAAAATTAGAACAACAAATCCACATGGTATAACAAAAACATCTGCATAGCCAGAATGAAAACCATAATAACCTTACCTCTGAAGAGCAATGTTCAGTTTACAAAGCACTTTCAAAATTATTCTCTTATTTGAGAGAGACATTTATAAATGACAAACAAAGAGATGAGCAGTGACTTGCCTAACGTCATGTGGCTGGTAGATGGCAGACCAGGACTCAAGTATGTTCTTGAGCTCTATCTGCTACCTGATGGTGCCCCAACTGAGAGTTCAGCAAGGAAGTTAAACAAGTTATGGGCTTTTCTTAGGAGAAAAGACAGTTAGTAAAGGAAAGGACAAACTAATTTGAAGACAGAGATAGCTTGGTATAATGACAATTACTGGGTTCTGAGGCAAGGAGTAACTTTCTCCTAACATAGGAGACAAACCATACCAAAAAACAAAACAAAACACCCCAAAACAGAAACAAACAAAATCCCTCAGCATTGGAAAAAATCCTAACACTCTTTTCTTTGACATATCTAGAAGTGTACAAACCCCCTAACTGAAGAAGTCTAATTATTTACAATAAGCTACCCTCATATAAACCACCTATACCAGGGGTCCTCAAACTATGGCCCGCGGGCCACATGCAAATACAAGTATTGTATTTGTTCCTGTTTTGTTTTTTTACTTCAAAATAAGATATGTGCATTGTGCATAGGAATTTGTTCATAGTTTTTTTTTAAACTATAATCCGGCCCTCCAACGGTCTGAGGGACAGTGAACTGGCCCCCTGTTTAAAAAGTTTGAGGACCCCTGACCTATACAATGTTTATATTATTCTGTCTGTAATAAACTACAGAGGTCCACAGGGGCTGACAAACCACAATCCAAGGCCTACTACCTTTTCTGAATTAGGTTAAGTGGGACATAACCACTCTACTTGTCTATGCATCGTCTATGACTGCTTTTGTGCTACAATTGCAAAGCTGAGTAGTTTTATCAGACAGAGCATTTAATATCTGGGCTTGCAAGGAAAAGTTTGTGACTTCTGCTCTAGCTCATAAGCTATTGTATTTCATCATGTCTGTACTTGTAAAAATGGAGGACAGCATCTAGACTACAGTATGCAGTAATCATTCCTCTCATGTTTTCAAGTTTGCATTACATATAAACATATAACATGCTTGTTCAAATACATATGAAGTCTGAGCATCCACATAAGAAAAGGGCAATGCCTTGGAGTGGAGCCTTTCTATGCTGACAGCCCATCTACTACAATCCCAATCTAGGGCCCAAGAAGCAATTCTTCCAGTTATCTAGGACCAGTTACAGTGAGGCTCTAAGCTCACTGGAATGCAAGCTCCATAAGTGGTTATATGTATCCTCAATACCTAGCATATGGCTAGGCTCGTAAAAGGCAAATAATAGCTATTTGCTTGATGAATAAATGAATGAATGATGCTAGAGATGAAGATACCTTTCTTAGAGCTGATTTCTAAAGGAAGAACTTTGTCACCCAGAATTATGGCGACCTAAAGCAATGTTTCTCCTACTTTGTTAAGTGGTATGTGAAGTATACCTCAATAAAGCTGTTAAAGAAAACATAACTTGGATTATGAGCTAGAAACCAGTCCATAAATAACTGAAACTAAAGTTTCTGAAAACAAGATACACTTTTAATTACATAATATATACACATTTTCAATCTTTTTTTAAATAAAAAATACTATTTGCACTGTTTATAATAGCTCCAAAATGGAGAAACCCAAATTTCTTCAACAGTAGAATAGGATAATTATGGTATATGTCCACAATGCAATACATGAGAATCGAAAAATCATACTATATACAACAATATGGATGAATCTCACAAAATAAATGAAGCAATGTGAAAGAGAAAACATGATTCCACTTACATGTAGCTCTAGGGGGTGGGGGTGTGGCAGTGAATTGGACACGAGGACTTCCGGGATTTGGTATGTTCTAACTCTTGAGTGGGGTGCTGATTACACAGGTGTCTTCATTTTATGGAAATAGGCCATGCCATTTATGATTTGAGTGCTTTTTTTGCACATTTTACTTCAATAAAACATTTACATTAAAATCTTTGCTATCTACTAAAATGACTTCATAATCTACTAATAGCACTGAATTGCAGTTTAAAATATTGTCCTAGAAAGATAAATGCCCAGAGAGAGAGTCACAGTCTAATGTTCAGGAGAGCAAATATAACAGGGTTGAGGCAGGATCTAGTTTATGGGGGGGAAAAGTGTTACAGAGCTTTGAAGGGTAGAACTTTCTGGAAATAACTGACTAGCTGGTAGGGGAACTGGGTAGGAGCTTCTCTGGAGCCCCTCTAAAAACTCCGACATAATTCCCCCAACAAAGAGTCTGCAATTTTACCAATTCATTTGGATCAACAAAATTTTTTTTTGGGTTGAGGCAGGATCTAGTTTATGGGGGGGAAAAGTGTTACAGAGCTTTGAAGGGTAGAACTTTCTGGAAATAACTGACTAGCTGGTAGGGGAACTGGGTAGGAGCTTCTCTGGAGCCCCTCTAAAAACTCCGACATAATTCCCCCAACAAAGAGTCTGCAATTTTACCAATTCATTTGGATCAACAAAATTTTTTTTTTTTTTGTTAATCCTCACCTGGGGATATTTTCCCATTGATTTTTAGAGAGAGTGGAAGGGAGAGAAGAGACACAGAGAGAGAAACATCAATGTGAGAAAGACACACAGATTGGTTGCCTCCCCAAAGGCCCTGGGCCAGGATAGAGCCTGTAATGGAGGTACGTGCCCTTCACTGGAATTGAACCTGGGACCCTTCAGTCCATGGGCAATGTTCTATCCACTGAGTCAAACCAGCTAGGGCTCAACAAAAGTTTTTTTAAAATGTTTATTTCTATGCCCTAACCTTTTTGGCTCAGTGGATAGAGCGTTGGCCTGCGGACTCAAGGGTCCCAGGTTCAATTCCGGTCAAGGGCATGTACCTTGGTTGCAGGCACATACCCAGTAGGGAGTGTGCAGGAGGCAGCTGAT
>NW_005367587.1:6775872-6801998 GCF_000412655.1 Myotis brandtii
GGCAGCTGATTGATGTTTCTTTCTCATCGATGTTTCTAACTCTCTATCCCTCTCCCTTCCTCTCTGTAAGAAATCAATAAAATATATTTAATAAATAAATAATATAAAGAAACATTTTTAAAAATGTATATTTCTATGCCAAAGTAAATAGTGTTATCAGTCTCTTCGTGTCAATTAGTTGAATTTAACAATATTTTAAAAGTACCTTCTACATAAGGCAGGCACCTTGCTTTTCTATGTACATCAGGGGTCCTCAAACTACGGCCCGCGGGCCACATGCAAATACAAATATTGTATTTGTTCCCGTTTTGGTTTTTTTACTTCAAAATAAGATATGTGCAGTGTGCATAGGAATTTGTTCATAGTTTTTTTTAAAACTATAGTCCGGCCCTCCAAATGTCTGAGGGACAGTGAACTGGCCCCCTGTTTAAAAAGTTTGAGAACCCCTGATGTACATCATATTTATCTCAGACCAAACTCCTCCTAACACCTTAGGCAAGTTACTCTGAGAAAGGTAAAACTTCTGGACCCTAGGGTATGCTATAGCTGGAGCCTAGGTTTAATCATCATCTACTTACCTTATTGCTTCCGGTCATGGAAATAAGAAACTGAATTCCAGTCTAGCAGGAAAGACTTACCCTGCTGTTCAGTTGCTGAATTCTTAATTCCTTTTGATGAATTTCCTTTAAGCTGTCATTGAGCTGAGTCCTAAGAAGTTCTGTCTCATAAACTAGGTTTTGTGGCCCTTCCAGGGAAGCTGATGTCTCTGGGGATGCCTGCCAGGATACAAACAGTGATGAAGCTTGTTCACACTTAATTCCTTCCCTCCAGAAACCCTGTCCCCCACATAGGAAGTCATGAAATGGCTTGCCGAATACTGACCGGTAGGCACTTAGCTTGCATGAAGCTGATGCTTCCTGGGTAATGGTTACTTCTGAGTAGCAATCTGCATTGGAATTACTCACCTGCCTTTGGTACTGTACTTTGAGGGTCTCAGTCTGGGAGGCAGATCTCAATTCCCTCATAAGATTTTGCAGATGACTGATCTGCTGATCTTTATCTGAAATAGCCATAAGGTACTGCTCTTTCATTCTCCTCTCATGAGTTTCCCAGGAATTCTTTTCCATCCTAGGAAAACATGAAATAATCACAGCAAAAATATACTTCTGAGAGAAAGATGAATAATTCCGTATGTACCCTGAACTGTCACCATCACCCAGTGGTAAAGAGGTGCCTCTCTCTGACTGACCCCACCCCTACTGCAGTGTCAGTGGAGAAAACAAGTGAGACCTGGACATCCATCTCCTCCATGACAAGGTAATGAAGGGCTCCTCCCTGTCCCTGCAGAGGCAGTATCAGAAGAGGCCAAGAGGAAAGTTTGGGCTTCGGGCACTACCCAATGGTAACAATGTGCCACTCCCCCAATCCGCTTTCTGCAGTGTCAGGGGAGACTGAGTGAGGAGCCTGGACTTGCGACACTGCCCAGTAACGAAAGTGACCTTCACCACACCCCATAGTGATGTCAACGGAGGCCGTGTGTGGAGCCCGGATCCCTACTCTCACCTAACAGTAACGAGGCAACCCTCCCAAATAATTGTGCTGTCAGTGGGGTACAAGTGGGGAGACGAGACTTCTACCTCTTCCTGGCAATATCAGGGCACCCTTTCTCTCTAGAGCTATCAATAGAGGCTGAGTGGGGAGCCCACTGGCCTTCACCCTCCATCTGGCAGTAAAGTGGCAATGTTCCCCTTCCCCTGCTGGTGTGGTAACAGTGGACGTCCACTGAAGCAGATTTAAATAAGACTCCAAGTCATAATTTCCAAAACTGAACTCATCATAATAAGAAACAAGTATGTCAGGAAAATCCCAACTTGATTGACAAAAGAAAACAGATTACAACAGTGAGATGACAATGTTGGAATTATGTGACAAGGATTTTAAAGCAGTCATTATAGAAATATTTCAACAAGCAATTACTAATACACTGGAAACAAATAAAAATAAAGGAAGCATCAGCAAAGAAACAGAACATATAAAGAAGAACTGAATTTTAGAACTGAAAAATACCATATGCAAAATAAAGGGCAAACGCAATGGACTCAATAGCAGACTGGAAGTGATGGATGAAAGATATCAGTGAAATTAAGAACAATAGAAATTGCTGAATCTGAATAAAGAGAAAAATAATCAATGAATTATATTAATCCAAATTTAAAAGATCTTGTTGAGAAGGATGAAAGGAAAGCTGCAGACTGGGAACAATATTTGCAAACCACATGTCTGACAAAGAAATTGTATCTAAAATATATAAATAACTCTCAAAACTCCACAGTAAAAAATTAACAACTTAAATAGAAAAATAGACAAAAAACATGAATATACATTTCACCAAAATGGACAAATGACTGTCAAATAAGCACATAATAAGATGTTCAACATTATTAGTTGTTATGCAAATTAAAATAACATTACATATCTGTTAATATCAAATGCTGACAAGGATGCAGCATTTAATATTGAAGCTGGATCACTCATGTATTGCTTGTAGGAATATAAAATGGTACAGTCATTCTGGAATATAGTTTTACAGCTTTTTAAAACACTAAACATTACACTTACCATACAACCTAGCATTTGCACTCCTGGAAAATTATCTCAGAGAAATGAAAACTTATTGTCCACATAAAAATCTATATACAAATGTTCATAGCAGCTTTGTTTACAATAGCTAAAAATTAGAAACAACACTCATGTCTTTCAAAGGGTAAATGGCTAAAAGCAATACATTCATACCATGGAATACAATTTGTTGATAAAAGAATAAACTATTGATACACTCAACAAAGTTGATGGAGCTCAAATTGTACCATGGAATACAATTTGTTGATAAAAGAATAAACTATTGATACACTCAACAAAGTTGATGGCATTATGATGCATGAAAAAAGCTAATTTCAAAAGGTTACATACTGTATAATTCCACTTATAAAACATTCTCAGAATGACAAAATTATAGAGATGGAGGACAGATTACTGGTGGCCAGAGATTAGGAATGAGAGGGTGGGAAGCAGGGAGAGGGAAGAGTGTAACTATAAACTAGTGGCATAGGGGACACATTTGTGTTGATGAGACAGTTGTATATGTGGGTTGTGGTGGTAGTTACGTGAATCTACACATATGGTAAAACTGCACAGAACTATACACATATAAATACTTGAATGAATGTAAAATTGGTGAAATATGAATAAGGTCTTTGAATCATATCAATGCCAATTTCCTGGTGTCAGTATTGCATTAGAGTTAAAATGTGACCATTAGAGGAAACTGGGTGGAGGGTACATGAGAACTCTGTGCTATTTTTGCAACTTCCTATATATAGCTATAATTATTTCATAATAAAAAGTTTAAAAAAATAAGAAAACTAAAAGGGTATAAAAGCAGAGATTATCATACCTGAGCTGATGCAGCTCATGCTGCCAGGAGAGGTTCTCCTGCCTGAGCTCTTCTTGCATAATCTGAAATGTTTTTGTCTTATCTTGATACTCCTGAAGTTGAGCCTTCACTGGACGTAACTCAGTGATCTCCTGGTTAATCTGTAAGTATTGCTGCTGCAGATTCTTCAGTTCCTTCAGCTTTAACCAAAAGGAAAGTAAAGGGTGATTCATCACATCTCATTCACCCAGCTATAAGTCATCAGCAGGTCCCTACTAAGTCAGTCAGACACCACACAGACTATCAGCACCTAACAGTTCATTGACTTGTCACTGAAGCATGAATCCCTAAAATGGTGAAATACATGCGGCCAGGCTTGTGGGAATCACCCCATGAAGCTGCCATCAAGGCTGCAGGGCCTGACCATTCCTGCAACTTCTATTCCTTCCCCCCGCCCCCCTCCCCACCCCCTATCCCCTGCCCAAGGTCCTAAATTGACTCGATCTACAACTCTGTGGGATAGACATAAGGGACCGATAGCTTCTTTGTGAGTGGTAACTCCCTAGAATAAAAAGTATAAACACAGACTGCTTTTTTATTTATCCATGTGCCTAGGTTATGGATGTCAACCTTTACTCTAGCTCATCTGATGACTATGATATGAAGAAGGCAGTGATGCCCATGCCCAGTGGTTAAGGGCACTTAGGCTTTAGAATCAGTTATCCTGTCCACACAGGTTGTTATCCTATACATGTTCCTCACACCCTCTAAGCCTTAATTTCCATCACCTATAAAATGAAGATAATTACAGTACCTCTCATAAGATTATGAGAAACAAAAAAATTAATGTGTTACACAGTTAGTGGTGATGATGATGATCATGATGATGATACAGTAATGATGGACTTGACTCTAATTAACAGAACTGCCTTTCTACATTCCAGAGATATCTTTAAACTCTTTATCCCCAGTACTCATTAAAAGCTTGATAGTAAGAAAAAATGTCAGGACATCTGGGCAAAGAGGGAGCCTTGAACACACATCTGTTTCACCCACTTCAGAAAGTCACTAACGCTACAATAAAGGCATTATTTTTTAAAGCATAAAACACAAGAACAGAAAGAACAAGAGAGAGGTCAGCAGCAACAGAATTAATTTTGGAAGCTAAAAAGCAGATGCATAAGTGGTAAATGACTTAACAGATCTGGAAAAGCCATATCTTAAGCTAGCAGTAGGGAAAGCCAAGAACCAATAGAACTTACTCTGCAGAATCTTCAAAAGGCTCAGGAATTAACAGCACCAGGTACCTCTGGAAAAGATGGCGATGGGAATAAGGAGGAGGTGGCTGAAATAAGGAGGATTAGATGAAAGCTGCTTAAGAAACAATTGCATCCCTAAGTACCCTCCTCAGCTCCACACTTTTGTTACCCTGATAGATAACTAGAGTCTTATTCTCTAGAGAAGGTAAAAGAAGTGTCTCTGGACTATGAAACATCAGACACAGCTGAAGGTAAGGACACTGGTCTAAAGCAAGGGTGATCAAGTGAATATATTCTTTTTTTAAAAAAAAAATTAAAATTGATTTTTTAGAGAGAGAGGAAGAGGGAGAGAGAGAGAAAATCATCAATGCAGGAGTGGAACATCGATCAGCTGCCTCCTGCACACCCCCTACCGGGGATTGAGCCCAAAACCCGGGTATGAGCCTGGACCAGGAATCAAAATGAGGACCTCTCCTTAAATGGGTCATGCTCAATAAACTGAGCCACACCGGCCAGGGCAAATGTATTCTTTCTGAATGCATGAAGCCTTTCTGCTACTCAGCTTGGAGAGTGCTGGCATACAGGCCTTTACCTTCCATGCAGAAAATGATAAGCTCTTCTCTAGAAAATATGACTGCCCCAAGAGGAACTAAAGACACCAACATAGGGACTACCCACAAAAAGATCAGCATGACTGCCCTGCAATGAAACTTGGAGTTGGTAAGCCCCTCTCATAAGCTTTTGAGACCCTTCCCTTAAACATAAAGAGTAAAACAAGGATTAACCCTCACCCGAAGAATGGCTATTATTAAGATAAAGATGAAAAGAAACTATAAGAGTATTTGAAGGAGATTATCAGGGGGAAATGTAATATACTCAAAGATTTAAGAGAGAACATAGGAACTTAGAAACATTAGAGCAGAAATTTAAAATGGGGATTAAAAATGGCAGCAGAGTAGAAGGATGCTGCACGGACATGCTCCCAGGAACAAGCTGGAATTAAACTGAAATACAGAAAAGCTCCCTGAATAATCAACGGAAATCTCACAGGAGAGAACCCTGATACCCAAGGACCAAAAGTGGAGACTGCATAGAGACTGGTAGGAGGGGTGGAGGCACAAAAGGACTGGCCAGGCGCCCACAGACAGGAACTGAAGTCCCAAAGAGATATCTCAGCTATGGGGGGTGAGGGGGAAGGGTGCCACTGGGAACTCTGGGACCTAATCTCCAAGCTGGGCTCCCCAGCAGAGAGCACCAAATCTGAGGAGGATACCCACACAACATCTAGCTATGAAAAGCAGTGGGGTACTGTCTGCCAGGGAGTGGCTGATGAAAGTTCGGGCACCCTCTTGAAGGACCAAGGCACAAAAATTCCCTGTGGATCCACCCACCTTGTGCTCTGGCAGAGGGAGGGTGAAGTGGACTGGAGATGTGAGAGCAAAACCCAGGACTGGGGACTCAGGGGCTTGAGCTCAGAAGGCAGACACCCCAAGTTTCCTGTGCTGAGTCATTCCCTCATGCAGCAGAGGACATCTTTCCCACATAGACATTTGCCTTGCCTGGGGGGAAGACAGTCAGACACACACCATTGGAAAACACCTTGTCCTAAGGCCACTTAAGAGATTTAAAAAAAACAATTAGCCTCCAGGCAGAAGCAACTGCCACACCCAGTTGAAAAAACTCTCGCCACACCTGAGGATGATTGCTTGGGGGCAATTCAAGTAGGAATCCTATTACTCTATAGACAGAGGCAATCTCTGGAGGCTTTGAGTCTTTGCCTGATCCAATTAGTCAGAAACAGCCTTCAACACAGTCCTGCACTAGAGATTGAAAGGTGTAGAGCAGCGGTTCTCAACCTGCAGTTCGCGACCCCTTTGGGGGTTGAATGACCCTTTCACAGGGGTCGCCTAAGACCATCGGAAAACACATATATAATTACATATTGTTTTTGTGATTAATCACTATGCTTAAATTATGTTCAATGTGTAACAATGAAATTGGGGGTCACCACAACATGAGGAACTATATTAAAGGGTCTCTGCATTAGGAAGGTTGAGAACCACTGGTGTAGAGTATCTACCTAAAACATAGTCATAAACTCAAACAGACAACCAAAATGAGGAGACAAAGAAACAACACCCAAATGAAAGAACTACAGAATTCTCCAGAAGAAGAGGTAAATGCAGCAGAGAAAATGAAATTTATCTGAAACAGAGTTCAGAGTAATGATGGTAAAAATGCTCAACAGTATGAAAAAAGATATAGTAACTCTATGAAAAAAGAATAAGGAATGACATAACACAAATAAAGAACACATTGGAAGGAATACACAGCAGATTAGGGGAAGCTGAGGATCGAATCAGTGAATTAGAAGACAGAGTTGAAAATATAACTCAATCAGAGAACCAAAAAGAAAAAGCAATTAAAAAACAGGAGGACAGCTGAAGGGAGCTGTGGGACAACGTGAAACATAACAATATTAGAATAGCAGGTGTGCCAGAAGAAGCAGAAAGGGAGAAAGGAATAGAGAAGGTGTTTGAAGAAATAATGGCAGAAAACTTCTCTAACTTGGTAAAGAAAAAAGTCACACAACTTCAGGAGGCACTGAGAACCCCAAACAAGAAGAACCCAAACAGACACATCATAATTAAACTGCCAAAAATTAAAGACAAAGAGAGAATCTTAAAGGCAGTAAGAGAAAAGAAAACTGTTACCTACAAAGGAGTTCCAATAAGGCTGACACCTGATTTCTCATCAGAAACTCTATAGGCCAGAAGGGAATGGCATGAAGTACTCAAGGTAATGGAAAGCAAGAATCTGAGACCAAGATTACTATATTCAGCAAGGCTATCATTCAAAATAGATGGTCAAACAAAGAGCTTCCCAGACAAAAAGAGCCTAAAGGAGTTCATCACCACCAAGCCAGCATTACAAGAAATGCTGAAGGGATAGCTGTAAGGGATTGCTGAGAAGAAGAAACAGAGAGAGAAACCTAGCCATACAGAATTAAAATGGCTATAAATAAGTTCCTCTCAATAAATAATCCTAATGTAAATGGATTAAATGCTCCAATCAAAAGGCAAAGGGTAACTGAATAGATACAAAAACATGACCCAACTATATGCTGTCTACAAGAGACCCAGCTCAAAACAAAAGAAACACATATGATGAAAGTGAAGGGATAGGGAAAAATTTTGCATGCAAATGGAAAAGAAAAAAAAAAGCTGGAATAGCAATACTCATATCCGACAAAATAGACTTTAAAATGAAGGCTATCATAAGAGACACAAAGGTCACTATATAATTCTAAACGGATCGATCCAACAAGAGGATATAACCCTGGTAAACATATATGTACCCAATATAGGTGCACCTAAATATATTCAAAAACGTCTAGAGAACTTTAATGGAGAGATTGACAACAATACAGTCATAGTAGGGGACATTTTCAATACATTTCTTAGGGAGCTACAGGATGATTGATTCCATCAAAATAATGGCACAAAATCAAGACAAGAGAGACATGTAATGCAAGAAACAGAAGATCTAATAGAGGAGAACGGTGAAAGGAGATATTCTAGGATGAAAACTGTGTCCTAGGAGTACAAGGCAACTGGTTCATATAAGAGCAAGTCAGAGACTCTTGGAGAATTTTCTCATCAAGATGAAATTGATAGGAATAAACATCTTAAGAGAAAATGTAAATAAATAGCAGTAAGTCTTGGTTTAAATTACACTGATAAGTACAAAGAAAACTAAGTAAGTTAACAAAAACACAGTTATTAACTCTAGGAAAAACATGTCTCAGCTCTAATACCATTTATAATCATAAAAATATAAACTGTGACTGTTGATTTAACCAAACTTAAAATTAAATTACATCAGGAGAATGGAGAAGGAGTTGTATATTGAAAATGTGTGTATTTACAGTGGAAGCAGAGGTAGTAAAGAGAACTGAAAAAAGTTGATACTTAATCTAAGGATAAAAAGCCAAGATACATTATAAGCATATTTAGATACTGAGGAAACACAAAATAATTAGCTAACAACAAATTGCCTTTGGAGAAAGAGAAACAGGTTGGGAGTGCTACTGTTGGTTTTTCTGATCAAACTGTAGAATTCAGTGACTTATTAAATATGTGTATATAACTTTTTTAACCCAAAAACTAAAATAAAAATGTTTTTGTTTTATTTTAAAGGGAAAATATATTCTTTATGCAATCCACTCACTCCTGTGATCCAGATACTCTAAATGTTATCCTTGGAATAGACCAGATCATCAGAAAATGTAAAACATTTTTCACAGTAAAACACATTCATGTATTTACTGTAGAGAAGTAAAGGATACTTCAAAACTTCATAGTGTTCTTTCTCTGGAAACAGACAAGACATTTTTTACAGGCCTCAATACTTAAAGAATAACTATTCTTATTCTTATCTTGAACAAGTAGTATTTCTTTCTTCCCCTTTCCTAAAATATGGGCATTCCATTCATGCACATGGTTTTTAATATCCTATTTCTGATGGCTGCCAGAAAGCTCAGAGAAATTAGTGGCCCATAGTTCTAAGAAAGAGTATGGGACAGTGTGACATCTCCTTGGAGCATTAAACTTATTCCTGGTTTATTCTTTTTCCTTCTACCCTCATTTTCTCTTCCTTCCCAGTTACTGTATTATATTATCTTGAAACACTGTCCATATCTTTATATGCTACCTCAAGTCATTTTTAGAATGAAGTGGGTATAGATAAACAAATATATAGGTACCTCTGGAGATATGCTCTCTACTATTTAGGTAGGAATTGTCTAAGTGCTTAGTTTGCTTAGGGAAAAGTCCTAAGGAAGTTTAGATGGATATACAAGTTTTCAGAGTTGTCTAATATGTCCCAGTAGAATCCCGTGGGCTAATTCTTGCCACTTGGACTCTCAGACTTTATTTGGGGAAACTTCCTCTTAACTAAGTAAAGAAGAGAACCAAAGCAGTCAAAGTCCCTTTCAGACCTAAATCATCTCTGGGTTGGTCCTGAGGGGAAGGGAGAATAGGGTAAGCAGAGGTGATAAAATGCTGGCCTAGACTGAAAGTTTCAATGGATAGAGGTTGAAATATGTTATCTCCCATATTTATCCACATGCAGCCAAATAATTGAGAAACTAGAAACTTCAATGCCCCTGAGACTGAATGAGAACAAGATATGTGGAAAGGAAGAGTTGATGGGACAGATAATATATTCACAAAATATGCAGAAGGGCCTCAGCAAGTCAGTGAACCATGTATGTAGTGTTATCCACTGAGTCACAGTCATGTGATTTATAACCTGCCTAGGCTTTATGATTCTTTCATGGCAGATGTAAGTCTCAGTCTCAAAAGCTCCCATAACTCCCTTAACATGATAGTTTTACAAAATGAAGAAAATAGTGTTTACAGGAACAACCATAAATATAGGGAATGATCACCAACTGCTGATTATCATAAAATTAATTATTTACCCCTATGCTAAGGACCATGGGATATATAAACAAGTTAAGACGTGGCACATATCACTAGGAGGTTGCAATCTAATCAGGGAAATAAAAAATAAGTGTGAAGACATTAAACACACATAGACACACAACACACACAATCAAGGAATTATGGGACAAATGAAAAGAAAAGTGCCATGGAAGTAAAAAGAGAAGGTAATAAACAATCAAATGATCTGGAAATGTAACCAAAGAGGATTTGAGCTCTGGGGTGATTTTTAAAGAATGGGTAATATTTTCCCCAATAAAGAAAATGGAGAGGACATTTTAGTTGAAAGAATGGTAATATAGCTAAGTAGGAAGTACTAGATATGATTACTGCATAATGAGTAGATCAGTTTGGTTGGAATGAAGAGTATAAGTAGGGAAACAGTAAAAGGGAAGACTGAAAGAAAGAAAAGGACAAACTATAGGGTCATAAGTGTCAGACTAAGAGATTTGAATTATAAGCCTCATCTAGAGATAGCACAACTTTTACAGGTTTTTGAGTAGGGCAGTAACAACAAAGTAGTTTCAGAAATATTTAGTCAGCAGTGGTATATACAATATACTCTAGAGGAGACAAATTTGGAGCAGCAATGTTACAACAGTTTAAAGATAAGGTGTTAAGGACTTATCCTAACATGTTGATGGTAGAAAGGAAAAAGAAAAATTTAAGTCATATTAAGAATAAAGAAATTCTAGACCTTGATGACTAAATGAAATAAAATCGTACAGTTATGAGCGTTAGGGAACAGAGGAATATCACTATGAATATAGAAACATGGAAATTTTTTTAAAAGCCAGCTTGGCTTGTAAATATCCAGCAGATAACAATGAGGAACTAGTGCTGAGAGATACAAAGGTTAGTCTCTAGTGTTTATAATAAATAAGAATTGTAAAGCAATTCAATGAATGAAAGAGTTAATTCAGAATCTATCCTGACAGCTTCCAGGAAAAAGATTTTGATTTAGAAGATAATTAACACCTGGGGGGTATCAATTACAGCTTTGAGGTATATACTGCCCTGATAAAAAACTTTTTTGCATCTACATTCTGAAAGCAATGATAAAAGATCAAGCTCCTAGGACAAAGTCAGCTGAACTCAAACTATTTTAAAAATATAAACAAATATACATAAATTGTGTTGATGTCAAAGCCACTGCTGAAGGGTGGGAGGCTTTGTTCAGAGAACAAAAAGCAAAAAAACTGTCTATAAATACTGGATATTAATGCAATATGAATGAACACACTGCCTACAAAGAAAAAGAAAACTGCATAAGACTTTACAGTTAAGAGAATGATCTTTTCACTAAAGCTAATCTTAAAAACTAGAATTTTCAGATTCTGTCATGGGTCACTTTCAAAATGGAAAAATCTAGCCTTTTTTAAAAGCTTTTACTTCCTATTTGGCCTAAGTACATGGGCTTGACAGAGTTAAGAAACTGTCAAGAAAGTGAAGATAGTAATGCCACAAAGTAGAATCCCCTGGACAACCTGGCTTGGCTCATACAGTTCCAGTTTTGCCTCTGAATCTTGATGACCTGGAATTTTTCAGAATAAAAGATTAACTACTGGCTCTTACTAACAGCAGCAGAATTTAGAATTAGAAATCCTCCATATGTGCACTCTGATTGAAAAAGGTTAGGTATGACAGGAAAGTGAGTAAATAAAACTTTACTAGTCATTTATTGACTATTCTAGACAAATTCTAGAAACATTTACATGTGTGTTGTGTGTATAAAAGATATAAAATAGCTCTCCATTTCTTAGACGTTTTATAACCCATGGAGAGTTTTATGCAAAGGAAATTTGTAATTAAAAAAAAATGGTAATGACAGGTTTAAAGTAATTTAAATAATGTTTCTGTGTTTCTCTAAGACCAAACAGAACCTGTGGGATATATAATACTGCCCCTCAGTGCCCAAATAATATGTAAAATAATTGTGTTTTTTTCTTTAGAAATTTAAATTTAAAGAAAGATTCAAAAACTCTCAAGGATCAGAAAGAGAAAACTACACACTCACTAGTCGGTCTCTGTCATTCTGGAGTGATGACATAGCCTTTTTTAAACTTTGTACTTCAGCTGGGCTGGTTGCAGGCTGGGCTGCAGACCTCTGCTTTCCTTCCTCTGTCTTGCGGAATTTTTCCAATTCATTCAACAGGTGATCTCTCTCATTCTGTAGACTGACTACAGCCTTGGAAAAGGACTGCACTTGGTTGTAAGAAACTTCTAGTTGTGAGGACAAGTGAAGCAGTTGCTCATCTTTGGATAAAAGCTGTTGGTTAAGTTTCTCAAGGTGAGGCAAGCTGTCATCCTCAGTGGAATTCACTGGAAAGGCAGCTTTAGAAACAAGTACATCTCTCTCTCTGCTTAAGTGTCCCTGTTCTTTCATCTGTGCCAATTCCTTCAGACTGGCATCATATTTCCTTTTCAGTTCATCAAGCTCTTCATTGGCATGGTCTCTACTATTTTGTAGGGAACTCATAGACCTTCCAAAAGACTGGATTTGTGCTGTGAGATCTTTATTTTCTTTGGTGACCATGAGTAATTTCTGTTCCATCTCCACCAGATCTCTCGCTAGCTCTGCCACCCTCTCTTCTGCTGTTTCCGTCTCATTCCGCATTATCCCTGCATCATGATGAAGATGCTTTAATTTCTTCTTCATTTTATCTTCAATTTCACCTACTTTCTTGGCAGCTTCCATCTGAACATGAACCAATTCCTCTTCCAGTTCTGTAATTCTATTTTGACAGGAGGAAAGGGTAGTACTTAACCTCTGTACCTCTTCTTCTTTTACTTTTAATTGGGCCTGAAATAGTCCTAAAGTGCCTTCTTCTTGCAAGGCTGTCAATTCTCTCTTTAGTTGGGATATAGATACATTCAAGCTCTCAACCTCTTTAGATAAATCTTGTTTCTCCTCCTGTAGGGCAACAGAGGACCTCTGCAGTTCCTCCTTTGCTTCCTCAGACTCCTTCAGTTTTTCTTCTAATTTAGCATACTCATTTTTCAGCTCCTTATTCTTCTGAACTTGAGCTTCAATGAGTTGTTTTTGTTGGTAGTCCTTGCTTGATATCACTTGGTTCAGGTCTTCTCTGTATTGGATCAGTTCTGCATCTAGCTTGGCATTTTCAGAATTAAGATCATCCATATGACTTCTCAAGCATCGCATTTCTTCCTTAAGCTTATTATTCTCAGCAGCAGCCTCTTGGATGAGTTGGTCTTTTTCTAAGATTACAGAGAGATGTCGCTCTTCCAGTTTTTGGTAGTCACATACTATGCGGTCTCGGTCGTCCTGGAGAGAAGACATAGATTTAACGAAGGAATTCAACTGAGCCTTCCGCTGCGTGTTTTCCTTCTTGATAGACTTCAGTGTTTCAATCAGCTGATTGGTTTTGACAACAGCTTTCTGGTTTTCTTCTTCTAAGACAATATTCTCCTCTTCCTCCTGGGTCAGCAGCTTTTCCAATTCTTTAATTTCTTTATCATACTGCTGATGCAGTTCAGCAACAGCTTCTTGGATTGCCTGTTCCTTGGCAGAAAGCAGGCTTATAATCTTCTGCTCTTTCATGTTTATTTCTTCATGCAGCCTACTGGTCAGTTGTCTGGAGGACTGAAGATCAGTCTCTAGCTGTTCATAACTGAACTTATAATTTTGAATATCAGCCTCTTGCTGCTTTACAATCCCTTCCAAATTTTCATTATTTTCTTTACATTTTTCTAAAGAATTATTTAAATCAGTCCACTGGTCTCTGAGAATCTTAAGTTCTGATTCTAATTTAGCTAATTCATTCTGAGAATTGTGATATAGATGCCGCGTCTCTTCCAACTGGGACAGAAGTTCTTTGTTTTCCCCCTGCAGAGTATCCCGTACTTTCTGTTGAAGTTGGATCTCTGTCTGAGCTTTGGACTCCCAAATCTGCCTGTCATGTTCAAGTCTAGAAAAAAAAGAGAAAAGGTCATAAATTAAAGATTTAAGGGAAGAACTACTTGATGCCTAAAAAACACAAATGACAACATATACTCAAATCTACAAATGAGTATTCATAATTGAAGGTGTTCATCATTTTAATGAAAAGATATTAGTTCTACCAAATGCTCTGTATTACTGTATTAAAGGTATATTGCACCACATAATTCAGGTATTTAAATTATAAACTCCAGCCTGGCCAGCATGATTCAATGGTTGAGCGTTAACCTATGAAGCAGGAGGTCAAAGTTTGATTCCCAGTCAGGGCACATGCCCAGGTTGTGGGCTCAATCCCCAGTGGTGGAGCATGCAGGAGGCAGCCAATCAATGATTCTCTCTCATCGTTGATGTTTCTCTCTCTCCCTTTCCCTTCCTCTCTGAAATCAATACAAATATATTTTAAAAACACACATTTAAATTATAAATTCCAAAGTATGTTGCTTATTTAGTGACATGGTTTTAGACACTTTAGAAAGTAATACTTTCTACTATTTTGCTTTACTTTGCTCTAGAAAAGCTTATGGCTGGCCCCTTAAAAAATACTCTTGCCCTAACCCAGGGGTGGGCAAACTTTTTGACTCGAGGGCCACAATGGGTTCTTAAACTGGACTGGAGGGCCGGAACAAAAGCATGGATGGAGTGTTTGTGTGAACTAATATAAATTCAAAGTAAACATCATTACATAAAAGGGTACGGTCCTTTTTTTTTTTAGTTTTATTCATTTCAAAAGGGCCGGATCCTTGCCCACGGCTGCTCTAGAGTGATGCTTTCTTAATGCAAATAACTCACCTGCATTGGCTTTAAGGTCTTCAGGTGTGACCATGACAACAAATCGGATTGCACGTTCATTTCGAAACATCTCGTAGGACCACCGACGGTCTCCCTTCCTCTCTGTAAAAAAATCAATAAAATATATATTTTTTAAAAAATACTCTTTGTGTGAGAGACAATTAGCAGAAGGATACTATTAAAAGTGGAAGACTATGAAGCATGGTGGATATTGTTAGTTCTTGAATTTGAAAAGTGATATAAAATTAGAGTTTGAAGAAAATGACTGTCACACACATATGTGGTATGAACTGATGTGGAATATGAGGAAGAGAAAAGAGAGTATCATATGATTGGGAGGCTAAGGCAATGATTTGGGAGTATTGTGGTATAAATCTAGAGTAGTGGAAATGAATGGATATGAACGAAAGGGAGAAATATAGGAGATCTCTCAATAGAAAGATGGGAAGAGAAGCAGACAGGCATGAATTTTTCATGTTAATACAGCTGTAGCACAAAGGCATTTTCAGGAGAGAGAGAGAAAGAGAGAGAGAGAGAGAGAGAGAGAGAGAGAGAGAGAGAGAGAGAGGAAGGAAGGAAAGAAAGGGGGGAGAGATAAGAGAGAATACATCTCCTGGGGGAATTTAAGCCAAAGTCAGTCCCATATTAAATAAACTTTTTTAGCCTTTAATTACCTTTGGAAGAGAAAAAAATATTAATTTACCTGGAAATGTTGATCTTCAATTCCTCCATATGGATGGACATCTGCCTAAGTTGATCCTTTAGAACACTGCAATTCTCCTCTTTGAGTCTAATTTCTTCTTCTTTAGTTTGAATAGCATCACTGAACCTCATCTCCCATTTCTTAGCTTCATCTATTACCCTGTCACGATCATCCTGGAGGGAAGACATGCTCTTAGTGAAAGCTGCAAGCTGGGCCACAGTACTATCCAAGTCTTCCTGAAGTTGTTTTACTTCCTTGTCTTTCTTGTTCAAAGTAATCTGAATCTCTCCAAATGTCTCTTCCAAGTGGCCTTTTTCTCTACTCAAAGCATCCAATTTCTCTTGCATATTCTTCTTCTCTTTCAAATGTTTCTCTTCTACCTGTTCCAATCTTCTCTCAAGATCTTCATCCTTTTGTTTCATTTGGCTTTTAATTGATTCTTTGTTTGATTGAAGTTCCTTTTTCAACTTGAGATTGTCTGCTAGGACCCTTGCTGCTTCACTTTGAGTGTCATCTAGCAGTACTCTGAAGCTAGCTAATTCTGTTTCTGCTTTCTTGCGGTGTTCCTTGGCTTGAGCCAAATTTTCTTTGGTTATTTCCAAATCTTTTTGGGACTCAGTTTGAACAAATTCTAGGGCTTTAACGGTTCGCTCCAGAGCACTAATTTTCTCCTGGTACCTGATGCAGTCCTTCTGTAGCTGCTTTACTTCTTGTTGTTTTTCTTTTAACAGTTCCTGAAGTTCCTTTGCATGGCTTTTATTACTAGGTCCTTTCTGAGCACCTTGTATTTTCTCCAAATATTCTTTTCGGATTTCTGATTCCACCTGAGTTTTCTCCTTGACTAACTGCTGCTTTTCTTCTTCCAACTCACTCACACACTTTTTAAGGTTCTGCATTTCAGATTCTAGTTGCTCATTTTTCATTTGGGCATCTGTAACATCCTGATAATAATTCCCGATGCTTCCATTAAGTTCTGCTAATTGATTCATAAGCCTCTCTTCCAAATCATCTTTCTCTTCTTCCGCTATCTCTTTGAGCTTGGTAACTCTGGCAAGTTCTTCTTGAATTTGCTGATTTAAAAGGTTTATTTTGGTTACTTCTTCCTGAAGCACTTTTAGTTCACCATCCTTTGCTGATATCTGACTCAGTAAAGCATTTCTCTCATTTTCTAAAGTCTGGTTAAATTCCTTTTCTTTTTGTTCCTCCTCTTCCAATTCAGCAATTCTTTCTTTGAGCTGATCAATCTGCTGTAGGTAGTTATTAATTTCATCATGTGAGCTGACATTCTCACTTGTACCAAGATTGGCACTGGTGTCTGGTAGAATGGATTCTGAATATTCAGTCTTTGTACTCCTACTTGAAGAGTTTTCCTCATTAGCCTCACATGGGACAGACTGGCTTGCCTCTTCAATGATATGCATCTGGTTATCAGGTGTCTCAGGGGCCTCTAGACTAACTTGTTTGGATACATTATCTTCTATCTTGTGCTTTAAATCTTGAATTTCTTCATTCAGAGAGTCTTTCTCAGTCATTAAAGCCTCAAACTCCTTAGAAAGGGTTTTATAGTCTGTTTTGACCCTTTCTAGTTCCTCCTTCATATTGGAATTGGAAGAAAGAAGTTCTTCCATATAATCTTTAGATGTACCTCCTGCAGGGTGTGCCTCTGCTCGAAGCCGGTCATTCTCTTCTTCCAACTCTAAGATCTTTTGTTGTTTAGATTTAGCAAACTTTCTCATCTTTTCTTTCATTTCTTCCATTTCCTGTTGAGCTTCCTGCAACTGCTTTTCCAGCTCTTTCTTGTTTGTTTCTGTGCTTCGTAGCCTGCCATATAGTTCTTGTTTCTCTTGCCTCACAGTTTCCACCACATGCTGAATCCTTTCTGCCTCATTACTAACATTCTCATAGGACTGCAGAAGAACTTCATATTCTTTTTTTAACTCTTTGTGTTTCTCTTGCCACTCAGTGCTTTCTGCCATCTTAGAACATTTCAAAGATTCAATTTCCTTCATTAGGTTTTCTTTGTCTTCAGTAAGACCCTCCAAAGCTAATTTTAGACTTTCACAAGAACCATTGAGACTTTGATTTTCCATTAAAGATCTGTCCATTTCAGTAATAAGTTTGTCTCTTTCTTCCTGAAGAAGAGCTAAGTTTCCTAAGAATGCATCTTTTTCTTGGTTTTGAGCAGAAACTTGGTTTTCTAAATCTGCCAGAGACTTAGTGAGATGTTCAATGGTATCTTTGGCCAAAGACAACTCCTCTTGGAGACCTTTGTTTTCTTTTAGTGCTTCTTTTCGGGAAATGAGGGCAGCTTGCAGTTTCCTATGTATTTGTTGTTTTGCTTTACTTTCTTCTCCAGTCTCTTCTGGTTTTTGCTTCATTTCACAAAGTTCCACCTGTAACTGCTTTATCTTTTCATCATGTTCTTTGGCTTGCATTTCCAGCTGTGTATGCAGAGCCTTAATTAAATCCTCTTGTTCTATTATCTCTGTCTGTACTTTAGTTAGAGCTGCTTCTTTTTCATTAAGCTGTCCAGAAAGGTATCTAACTTCTTCTTCCTTTTTGCCTATGAGTTCTTGCAATTCATCTAGTTGAGGCTGTAATTCTCTTAAACGTTCTAATCCAGCAATTTCTAGTTGACTGCTTTCTAATTTCTGCTTCAGGCTTTCAGTGTGGGCTTCAGCTTCATGGGATGCTGTTTTCAGACTTTGGATTTCAAACCTCTGTTTATTTATCTGCTCCTGTAATTGAAATACCTCTTCTGATTTTTTCGTAAGTTCACTTGTTGTAGAACTAACCCTCAATTCTAACTCTTCTTTCTCAGCCTCTATTTCTTTGAGCTGGGTCTTAATCTGGGCAACAGAAGTATTGTCCTGCAGAGCATTTGCATCTCTGGGATGAGAAGGCCAATCTGGGCACAAGTCAGATTCTAAAATAGGTTCAGCAGGTTGCTGCTCAATGGCTTTGAATAAATGTTTTTCTAAACCTTGAGCAGGAGAACCTGGTTCCTGCTGGTCAGTGCCTGGGAGTTTTCTGTCTACAGATTCCCTTATTTGAATCTGGAGTTGCTTTAGCTGGTCTCCAATGTTCTCATTTTCTCTGCTTTGCTCATTAAACTGTTCTTGCAAGCGATTATAGTCATCTTTCTGTTGCTTTAGCTCCTCCCTAAGATGTCTTTCTTTCTCCTGTGCCTTTTTAAGAATCACCTTGCGAGAGGTTAACACTTCCTGTAGCTTCTTCTGAAGTTGTTCCTTTTCTTTTTCAAGGTCCAATATCTTTTCTTCCAGTTCTGGTTTCCAGTGTTCACCACCACCTGCACCAGGTGGACTGCTCACAACTGTTTCTTTTACAGGTTCTGCTGAGCCTCCATCACCTGCATCCTTGTTACCTGTGGTTAACTTTTGGATAACTGCTTGGTTTTCAATGATTTCTGCTTGGAGCAAATCTATTTGGTTTACCTTATCTTGGAAGTTCTGATTCATCTGTTTGATGAGAGCCTGCAACTCTTCTTCAACTGCTGCCTTTTCTTCCAAATCCTTCCTTAAATGCTCTAGTTCTAATTCTTTCTCAGATATTGTCTGTTTTAAAGAAATTTCTATTTCGTGGCACTTAGAAGTTACACATTTTTCTGAGTCTTCTTTATTTTCTTTATCTTTCTCCATTTCTCTCCTCTCATTCTCACTGAATGGGACTTCTTTCCTAGATTCATCTTTCACTTTGGCCAATTCCTCTTCTAATCTACTGACTCTTTGTAGAAGTTCCTTTCTGTTAATAAGAGCTGCCTGGAGCTTTCTCTTTCTCTGCTCACTTTCTTTCTTTACAAAGTCTAATTCATGCTGAAGTTCTTCTTTACTTATTAGCCCTGCTGGACTCAACTCATCAAAAGTCTGCTTAAGACCAGAAACAACTTCTTTATCTTCTTCTACTTGCTCTTTTTTTGACTCTTCAGCTCTGGATAATAAATTCAGCTGTTCTTTAAGAGTCTTAATTTCAACCCCAAGAGAAAACTTCTCTTCATTAAGCTGAACCATTTTCTCAGTCATACTAAAGCTTATTTCTGTCACTTGCTGGTCCTTCTCTTCAATGGTTTGTCGAAGGGTTTCCACATCTCTCTTTTTCTCCAGTAAGAGTTGATCCATTTTTGCTATTTCAAGTTCCTTCTGTGAAAGAGCTTGTGAAAGTTCTTCCATCTTATTTGTGATATCCCTCAGACGTTCTGCCCCCTCAAGCACCTCACATTCCTTCTTCTGTAGCTGGCTTTGTAAGCTTTTTATCAATGTACTCTGCTCAGAAAACTGAAGCTGTACACCATCCAGTTCATTCTGTAAAACTTCAATTTTCACATCTTTAGATTTGGCTTCTATGCTGAGACTGTGGATCTGTTCAGTAAGCAAGTTGTGATGAGTTAGATTTTCATAGTCAAGTCTTCTTTGCCTTTCTGCTTCTGCAAGGTTCATTTCCAGTTGTTTTACCTGAGCCCTAAGCTCTGTTACTACACTAAGTTCTTTCACCTGAGAGAGAAGCTGGTCTCTTTCTTCAGACAAAGCAGTGAATGCACTGTTGGAGTCTTCAGCATTTTTCTTAAACTCCTCAATCAACTGAGTTAAATTGCTTATTTCCTTAGCTTTCTCATCTAAATTTTTCCCATATGTTTCTTCTGCTTTATGGAAGCTAATCTTGAGCTCCAAAATTTGACTTTTTAGTGTTTCCAATTCATCCTGGTGACACTGACAAATGCCTGGTACAGCACAAGGGGGATTATCAACATCATACTGTTTTGTTGATTTCAATTCCATTCCAGTGTCATTTAAAGACATTTTCTCAGATATTCTATTTTGATGTTCAGAGCTCATCTCTTTTTTTTCAATTGCTGGAAGACTGCTCTCTTCATTTGACATTGGAAGAAAATGTTGCCCTGTATCTTCAAGTAATATGTTCATTGCAACTGAAGGTTTTCCTTCACTTTCTATCTGTTTCAATTCTTTCTGGTCAAGGACCTCAGGGTCCCCCTCAGCCCTTTTGCCCTGGAGCTGCAACTTAAGAAATGCAATCTCCTCTTGAGCTTCTTTCATTTCCAACAGTAAAACTGAGAGTTCTTTATGTTTCTGAAAAAATGTGTTCTCTTGGACATCTTGTCCACTTTCTTCAGCAGAAGAGTTGCTCTTGTTGAGCCTGGTAATATCAACCATGCTGACCTGTTTTTAAAATACAAAAGAAAGAAAAAACTTCAATCAAATGGTTTATAAGAAATAGTTTAATTAATAAATGGCATTTTGTGCATTTTCCAAAACCTGAAACCTTTTAGTACAAACCTTCTTCCTATCATTAAACTGCTAAATACTCTTAAAATCAGTATTTATTTTCCAAGTTGGACCTCTGAGGCACCCTCTCATTTTTGCACTGAGGTGAAGCAATATTCATAAGGCCTAAGAAAAGCTGTAACTTATTTTCTAGATATTGCTTACTTGGGAAACTTTATTTGTTCAAATTAAAATACCTACTTGTTTCCCCCAAGAAATGCTTAAAACTTAAAAAGGAAACAGGAACTATATAAAATTTTTGTTTCATACTATACCAAGGAGGAAGTTATGAAATTCCTTTTTCTAAACTTGAAATGAGCAATTAATAGACAGGTGTATTTTTAACCAAGTACAGTAAGTCTTCATGATATTGATAGATTCTTAGAACTGTGGCAAAACTATGTATAATGAAACCAATTTTACCATAGATTAATTGATATAAATAAGAGTTAAGTTCCTGTGGCACTTTATCAACATTATAATGAAACAACTTTGAATGAAATGACATTATTTGAGTGAGGGCTTGCTATAGATTGAGATAAATGATCAGGATCAAATAATCAAAAAGGAGTCTTGCTAGAACTTATGTAAGAAATTACGGAGTTCTTTGGCAAAATGGGAATCATTATTATAAAGACTAGAGACCCGGTGCACGGATTTGTGTACCGGTGGAGTCCCTCAGCCTGGCCTGTGGGAATCAGGCCGAAACTGGCTCTCTAACATCCCCTGAGGGGTCCCGGATTGCAAGAGGGTGGTTTTGGGTGGCACACCCTGGAATTGGGCTCCCTCCTCTCTGGCTCTGGTTGCGTCACCCGAGAACCGTAGCTGCCAAGTCACCGCAGCTTGGCAGCTCCTGCATTGAGCATCTGCCTCCTGGTGGTCAGTGTGCATCATAGCTACCAGCCGGTTGGCCAGTTGCTTAGGCTTTTATATATAGAGATCATTGCGTTAAACTGCTCAATCCATATAAATTACTTCTATAATTGTTTTTTAGGAAAACAAAATCAGTGAAATCTCATAGTAAATTTAATTAGTATTTTTATTAAATGAGTTTGGGGACAGTATCCTATACAATGAAAGCCTAATATGCTAAGTGTCTGGTCATCCGTTCAACCAATCAAAGCGTAATATGCTAATGATATGCTAAGGCCGCTCAACTGCTCACTATGACGTGCACTGACCACCAGGGTGCAGACAGACAACCAGTCACTATGCTGTGCACTGACCACCAGGGGGCAGACAGTCGACCGGTTGACCAGTCGCTATGACATGCACTAACCACCAGGGGGCAGATGCTCTGACTGGTAGGTTAGCTTGCTGCTGGGGTCAGGCCAATCAGGACTGAGCGAGATGGGCCAGACACACCCTGGAGCCCTCCCGCTATCGCTCAACGGCTGGCCAACCTTCCGTGTTCCTCCCCAGCCCAGACTGTACACCAGTGGGATCCCTTGGCCTGGCCTGCACCCTCTCGCAATCTGGGACCCCTCAAGGGATGTCAGAGAACCAGTTTCGGCCCGACAGCAGAACAACCAGTCGCTATGATGTGCAATGACCACCAGGGGGCAGACGCGCAATGCAGGAGCTGCCCCCTGGTGTCAGTGCGCTCCCACAGGGGGAGCACCACAGCCAGAAGTCAGGCTCACAGCTGGTGAGCACAGCAGCAATGGTGGGAGCCTCTCTCGCCTCTGTGGCAGTGCTAAGAATGTCCAACTGCCGGCTTAGGCCGACTCCCTATGGGGAGCCGGCCTAAGCCATCAGTCTGACATCTCCCAAGGGCTCCCAGACTGCGAGAGGGCACAGGCCGGGCTGAGGGACACCCCCTGAGTGAACAAATTTTGTGCACCGGGCCTATATGTATAATAAAATCTCCACCTTTGTCAATAATACCTTTTCTTACCAGAAAAAAAATCCAATTTGATAGAAAATTGTCAAATAATGAAGTAGTCAACAGTACAAGCTCTTCAGCCTGACTGTCCAAGTTCATTTCTTAGTTCTGCCACCTACTAGCAAAAACTGGCACATAGTAAGTTTTCAGTGAATATTAGCTTAGTATCATTCTCAGCCACTAAGAAAAAAATTCATTATTTTAGAATTATTATTCTAATAAAAGTTATCTCATCAGTTTTCATAAGCATTATTTTTAATCATTTAAAACTCTTCACTTTCTGTATTATTCACAGTCATATTTCTAGAGACCCAAACCAGAAACAGTATTTGGGACAGGAAAAATGTTTCTTTATAATTTCTTCATGTCACATTCCTATTTTTCCATCCATATATACATTAAAAATCTGATATGGTTAAGGCATCACACCTGCCAGAAGACTTTAATAAAACGAACTCCTTTTTTGTTCTCTCTCTTACCCTAAGTATTCTTATTTCCTCTTTTCGAACTATCTGTCATGCTATCTGCTGCTTCCTACATCTACAGTTTAATTAAGTTTTTGGCTCCAGTAAAAAATCAATGTCATCCCATAAGGAGAGAGCAGAGAACCAGAGAATTTAACTGTTTCTAGCCACTCTCACTTTTTCTCCTAATACAAGTTTGCCTCTTTCAGCTGAGTTTACACTTTCCTACTCACCTTCTCTTATCCCACGGAATGATCTTATTCACCCTCTCTTTTGCAATTTCTGAGTGCCTTTTTATCTTTCTTTTCCATTGTTCCCTATTTGTTCTCCCTTCTGGTTGTTTTGTTTTTCTTTCTTTTCTTCTTAACAGATTCCCATCTTTCTTATTTGTTCTTTTTTGAGCTAAATTATCTTGTTCTCACTAGCCACTACTAAGCATCTTAAAACATTAAGCATCCCCTGGCCAAACAAAATTTATTTTTACTCTGTCAGTATTCATAATGCTACAATTTTCAAAATTTAATTCCTTTTGACAGTTTTGTGAACAGAGCACCAATGGCCCCATGAAAAGGCATTGAATATAATTGTGGTGGTTAATTTTATTGCCATCTTGGCTAGGTCACACTTGGTCAAATATTACTCTAGATGTTTCTGTGAGGGTATTTTTGGGTGAGATTAACATTTAAATCAGTAGACTTTGAATAAAGCATATTATTCTCTATAATGTGGGTGGGTCTTACCCAATCAGTTGAAGGTCTTAAAACCCACCCACTCAAAAAAAGGGATGTTGTCCTCCAAAGAGGGAATTCTGTCAGCAGATTGCCTTTGGATTTGAACTTCAACTCTTCTCTGGGTCTCCAGCCTGCTGGCCTAACCTGTATATTCTGAATTTGCCAGCCTCCACAATTGCATGAGTTAATTCCTTAAAATCTCTCTCTCTCTCTATCTCTCTCTCTCTCTCTCTCTAGATATATACACACACACACATACACACACACACACACACACACACACACTTCCTATTCTATTTCTCTGGAGAACTTTAATACAATAAGCAAGCAGACACTTCTGTTAAGAAGTTACATTATTTCTCAAGGCCATTTATGACTCTATCATTGACTTATTGACTGGAAAAACATAGCTAATAAAACATCGGCTAACAGTAATCTTATATCAACAGAATATTAAGGAATCACAAATTTATTATAGTAATTTTCAGATTATAAAAAGCAACATCACCCAAAAATACCTTTTTAATATAATATTAAGTGAAACTGTGCCAACTGATTGGGGGGGGGGCGGGGTGGTGAACTAGAGAGTTTATCTGAGCACTTTACTGAGAAACTGTTTTGAGATGGGCAAAGAAGTTGAGATAAATGATAACCCATTATGAGAAATGGGTTATCAAACCTGCTTTTATTTGTTCGGGACAAATTAAAGAATCCAAATATTCAGAAATAAATGAGAGTGTATGGGAAATAATAACCACTGAATTTCTTAAACAGATCTAACTTTCTAGGTAATGTAATTATCTGTCAACATTAGAAAATTGCAGAAATGTTTAGGTTTGAAACTAAATCCTCGTGATCTAGTTCACATTCTGGTTATTTTAAGAATGCATCACTTACCTCATTGACTTCTCTATCTGCCTCTCCAGTTCTATTCTGAGCCTCCAGGAGAGTAATCTGAGAAGATAGTTTTTCTGAAAGTCACAAAATAAATATCCTTAGGAGATATAGGTAAAGTGTTTAAAAACCTAGAGGCATGATTTTATGTGTGAGGCTTTTTGAGATGCATGAAATAATCAAGAGTAAAGAAACAGATAAAAGTAGTTTGGGAGAGAAAAGGCTAATTAAAAAGAAATGGCAAGAAAAGAGCAGGTATAAGATAGAAATTGCAAGAAAATAGCAGATATTATCACCTACTACTAGGTGATAATAATAACCTGAGTGAAATATAATAAACTAGAGGCCCAATGCACAAAATTCGTGCAAGGGCCTCGGTCCCCACCGCCGTGGTGGCTTGCCTCTGCCTTGGCCCCCGCGACATGACGGCTTAGTCCCGAAGGTCTTCCAGCCTAATTAGCATTATTATGCTTTTATTATTATAGAAAGTGGAAGCTTTAAAGTAAAAGGACATCTGAGCATGTGACAAGCAGCAGTGAATATTTCTGTAAAAATAAGTTGAGACTTCTAGGGCAATAAATTTGCCTTAATTTACCCATAACCCTACTGTATTCATAAACATCTTGTATTAATATAGCACTTATAATGTCCTCAATGTTCTTTTACATATGTTCATAAAGATATCAAATTTTAGCACTAGAAGGGAGCTGTCCAAATCTCCTCAATGACCATATGAGGAAACGAAGAAATGCATGACCTATATACAGCTGGTTCATAGAGAGCTGAAATCAGAATCCAGTCTTCTGAGTTCTATCCCATGTTCTATTATAATGCAACTAGAGACTGGTGCACAAATTCGTGCACAGGTGGGGTCCCTTGGCCTGGCCAGTGATCGGGGATGATTGGGGCCTCCTTGCTCAGTCCCGATCGGGGCCAATTGGGGCCGGCCGGCTGGGGGGAGGGACTGTGGTAGGTTGGCTGGCCACGGGAGGTTGGCTGTGGGAGCACACTGACTACCCAGCTGGCCAAGGGGAGGGACACAGTAGGTTGGCCGGCCGCGGGAGGTTGGCTGTGGGAGCGCACTGACCACCAGGGGCAGCTCCTGCATTGAGCATCTGCCCCCTGGTGGTCAATGAGCATCATAGCTACTGGCCAGTTGTCCAGTGGTAATGGTCACTTAGGCTTTTATATATATACTAGAGG
>NW_005367587.1:6803128-6804310 GCF_000412655.1 Myotis brandtii
GGCTGACTGAAAGCCGGTTTCTAGGGTTTTGTTTAGCTTCTATATTTGCTACATAGTTGCTTAGAGTTGCAGCTGAGAGGCCGGCAAGTCAGGCGGGGAACGTTGGAGTCCGCAGTCACTGAAGCAAGCAAGCCTCCCTGCTCGCTTCAGTGCATGGCTGCCGGCCGCCATCTTGGCTGACAGTTAATTTGCATAAGGATATGCTGATTAGCCAATGGGAAGGGTAGCGGTCGTACGCTAATTACCATGTTTCTCTTTTATTAGTGTAGATAGATTTATCACTCTCTGAAATGACCTTATTTAGATACATGTTTATGGCCTATCTTCCCTTCTAATATGTTCAGAGCATCCCTAGCAACTAGATTAGTGCCTGGCACATAAAAATTTACTGAATGAGTGAACATTCATGAAACAAATTTAAGTCATACAATATGTTCAGACACTTCACAAGATTATTTGAGGAAGGGGCACAGTGGTAAAAGAGTGCAAAGGGTGAGGTGAGCAGAACATGATGCATAAAGCAAAGGTAACCTATGAGACCACATGGAAAAACTAATACAAAAAATCCTTTTTTTCTTTTTTGTATTAGTGATCTCTGCAGGAAAGAGCAAGGAGAACAGAACGTATGTAATACCTCTAAACCAGCCGTGGGCAAACTACGGCCTGCGGGCCAGATCCGGCCCGTTTGAAATGAATAAAACTAAAAAAAAAAAAAAGACTGTACCCTTTTATGTAATGATGTTTACTTTGAATTTATATTAGTTCACACAAACACTCCATCCATGCTTTTGTTCCGGCCCTCCGGTCCAGTTTAAGAACCCATTGTGGCCCTCGAGTCAAAAAGTTTGCCCACCCCTGCTCTAAACCATAATGAGCTGCATGACAATGATAGGTATTGTTTGCAAAACTGCAAAATAAGTATCATGGATAGGTCTCAAAAAAGTGCTTTGAGTGGGTTGAACAATGTGTTGAATTTTTGGTGGGAACAATGGTTGGAATCTAATCTAATAAAAGAGAAACATGGTAATTAGCGTACGACCGCTACCCTTTTCATTGGCTAATTAGGGCGATATGCAAATTAACTGCCAACTAAGATGGCGGTTAATTTGCATATGTAGGCACAATGCAGGGAGGCGAAAGGGAAAGCAGGAAGAAGCCCCCTGCCACTGACAGTGATCGGAA
>NW_005367587.1:6805676-6812307 GCF_000412655.1 Myotis brandtii
CACGAATTTCGTGCACTGGGCCACTAGTCCTATATAATAAAACCCTAATATGCAAATTGACCAAACAGCAGAACGACCGTTTGCCATGATGTGCACTGACCACCAGGGGGCAGACGCTCAACACAGAAACTGCCCCCTGGTGGTCAGTGCGCTCCCACAGGGGGAGCACCACTCAGTCAGAAGTTGGGCTCATGGCTGGCAAGCACAGCGGTGGTGGCGGGAACCTCTCCCACCTCCGTGGCAGCACTAAGGACCCCTCAGGGGATGTCCGACAGCTGGCTTAGGCCCACTCCCCGCAGGCAGGTGGCAGGCGGACATCCCCTGAGGGGTCCTGGACTGCAAGAGGGTGCAGGCCAGGCTGAGGGACCCGCCCCCCCCCCAGTGCACAAATGTCATGCACCAGTCCTCTAGTAGCCTAATAAAGGAATAACCCCCAGTTTAGAGCTAAGTGGAACTATAGCATGATTAGGGTGGAAATACTGGCTTTAGCATTTAAGAAATGAGACAAACTTTACTTGGTATTCATTTTCACTCAAGACATAGCATATTAGTTAATCAGTATAAAACAGATCAGTAAAGCATTAACTACATGCTACTAAAATCATAAGGTCCTTGTGAAGCGGGTGATAAATGGGAGAAGGTATGTCTTCATCCTTACTAAACTAATCACACACATTCCTACAGAATAAAATGCTAAATTTAGTTCAATCCAACAAAACTTTATTTGGCAGCTACTATTTGACAGATACTATTCTAGTTGTTGATAAAAGGTAAAGCAAAGAACAACGAAAATGGCCCCTGTCCTGAAACAGCTTACCTTCATCTTTGAAGAGCAAATAGTATAAAATACAAACAAATTATTTTAATATAATGTTAAAGGAATGCAAGGATGTTACAAAAGCACAAAAATGCATTTAACCCAACTTTGGGGTATCAAAGTCGACTTCCTGAAAAAGATAACACTCTAGCTGAGGCCTTAAAGATAACTATAGGGTTCTCAGTTGAGTATAGCATGAATAAAACCCAAAATCGTTTCTACCTTTGAACCTTTATTTATACTGATCTCTATTACCTCATCTCACAAATTTATTACCAGGCATTTCTGTTCTTTTTTCATTTTTCCTATTTAAAAATTCATCGTCTTATTCAAGTCCTATTTAGGCCATTTTTCCTATAACAGTCCTTGAGTACTCCAAAATGAATATAATACAGATATCCTACAGCATTTATAACCCATGATGCAAAAAGTTATAGTAAACATTGGTATTGTGTTTAAATTGTTTAAATTATGTTAATCCTGTCTTCAATAATCACCCACTCAGCTATCTAAGTAAGATTTTTATTATCAAATAATCAGAGAATCTATATATTATATACATATCATGGTAAAAGTAGAAGCGCTTGTGGGTTAAGTAGATAGAATTATGGTTTTCATTTTTACCTACCGTTCTCAGCTTTCAGTTCCTCCAGTTCTATGGAACTAAGGAGCAAGGCCCCCTTTTCCTTCTCTAGTTCTACCACTCTCTTCTGCAAAAAGGCAATATTCTCCTCAGTGACCACCTAAATTGTAGAAAAACAACAAATTAATTATCTCCAGTGAAAAACTCTCATACTAGTGCCAGATAGCCTCAAGCATTTTTGTCTTCTAAAAGTTCTTCAGCCATGAAAAAATGTTAAAAGTAGCATTACTGCCCAGACGGCATGGCTCAGTGGTTGAACATAAAGCTATGAACTAGAAGGTCATGGTTCGATTCCCTGTCACAGCACATGCCCGGATTGTGGGCTCAATCCCCAGTAGAGGGCATGTAGGAGGCAGCCGATGAATGATTCTCTCTCATCATTGATGTTTTCTATCTCTCTCTTCTCTCCCTTCCTCTCTGAAAGCAATAAAAAATATATATTTTAAAAAAGAGCATCTACTTATTGCTTAAGTAATTACTAAAGAATATGTTTTCTAGAAAGAAAAAATATTTCACACAAGCTTCTAGTTCATTGGTTTTTGAATGTAAAACTGAAGCCTAGATTACAAAGACAGAAATCCCAAGTCTACTGCATAGGAAAGAACATCTTCAAGTCCACAAATACATAACATCACAAAATTAGATTAATGTCACATGATAACAAGGTCACTCTTCAGGAGACTGAACATAGAGAAGCTCTCAAGGAAGAACACAGGCAAAGTACCCCTTAGGAAAGGAGGAAGAGCCACAATTGTTTTTCGCTTGTGTTTCATTTATGCATATGTATTGTTTGCTTTTTCTAATGACAGGCAAATATCAAATTATGCCACACCTTTAGTTTTATGTCTTTTTATATATTTTTCTTCTCCAGGGGGATTATTCTATATAATTTTTCAGAAAATTGTAGAATTTTTGAGCCTTGAGGGTCTTTATAGCTCACTTAGCCCCAAACCTTCATTTCAAGCTTAAAGAAATGACAAGAGATGAGTGTAAGGATTTTATGGCTTTTATCCTGAGGGAAGTTCCCAATTTGCTTTATATAGGGCAGGTGAACCACAGAAAAGCCACAGGTGTTTCTGGCTTGAAGAATGAGGAGACAGACTTTGGGACAAATTTAGGGGAGCCCTAAATTCTATATATAAACTATGAACAATGAATTGCGCATTTGCAAGGCTGACTTGAAGCAGTTCAGCTAAGACAAAAATAATACAACCAAGTTTTGAGTGGCTGCCTACCATAGGCCAGAGTTTGTGGTTTGAGTCCAAATTACTGGCTGATAAAAAGTAATCAAAACTCTTCAGATTTTAGAAATAACAGAAGAGAATCTTGAGAAAAAAACACTCACAATATTCAATACAAAATCACTTATCACACAAAGAAATAGGAAATGTGATGAATTCTCAGAACAAGCAAAAAAAATATAATCAACAGAGACCAAGTACAAAATGATGCAGATTTTGGAATTAGCAAACAATGATTTTAAAGATCTATGATTATAAGTATCTCAGGACATAAAGAAAGATATTTTATAATGAATGAAAAAATAGGAAGTCTTAGTAAAGACTTCCATAGAAAAACAAAGGGCAAAATGGGCATGAAAATTACTTGAAAAAATAATGGCCAAAATTTCCCCAAACATAGATTTATACATATAAGAAACTTAATAAAAGCTAGGAAATAAAATTACAAAGAAAACCATAACTAAGTCCATCAAACAAGGATAGAAGAAAAGTCTTAATGTTGAAATTGTGATCTGGGATTTCTAACTTTTGTTAATATAATACATACAGCACCTATAGCATAAAGAATAGCACAAGGGGATAAGGACACATGTAATACCTTAATCAATAAAGAAAAAAAGGAATAGCACAAGGGTTTATGATTATAAGATTTCTATATTTTAAGGGGAGTGGAACAGTATTAACTCTAAGATGACTGAATGGTTAAGGATGTATATTGTTAAAAAGATATATCACATTAACACTAATCAAAGGAAAAATACGAGTAGCTATATTAAAATCAGACAAAGTACATCTCATAGCAAACACTGTCACCAGGGATAAAGAAGGTCATTTCATAACGATAACTGGTTCACAATAAAAATCATAGATAGATGGAGGGGAGCTTGGGGAGCTAGGTGGAAAACATGAAGAGGTTAAGAAGTACAAATCGGCAGTTACAAAATAATCACAGAGATGTAAAGTACAGAGAATATAGTTAATAATCCTATCTAAAAAAAGAGGTAAAAAACAAATTGACCATCACTCCAACACACAAGATGGCCGCCCCCATGTGGACACAAGATGGCCAGCAGGGGAGGGCAGTTGGGGGCAATCAGGCCTGCAGGGGAGGACAGTTAGGGGGGACCAGGCTGGCAGGGGAGGGCAGTTAGGGACAACCAGGCCTGCAGGGGAGGGCAGTTGGGGGGGACCAGGCCTGCAGGGGAGGGCAGTTAGGGGCAACCAGGCCTGCAGGGGAGGGAAGTTGGAGGCGATCAGGCCGGCAGGGGAGGACAATTAGGGGAAGCCAGACCTGCAGGAGAGGGCAGTTGGGGGGGACCAGGCCTGCAGGGGAGGGCAGTTGGGAGGGACAAGGCCTGCAGGAGAGGTCAGTTAGGGGTGACCAGGCCTGCAGGGTAGGGTGCTTGGGGGTGACCAGGCCTGCAGCGGAGGGCAGTGGTGGGGACCAGGCCTGCAGGGAAAGGAAGTTGGGGCTGACCAGGCCTGCAGGGGAGGGCAGTTGAGGGTAACCAGGCTGGCAGGGGAGGGAAGTTAGGGGAAACCAGGCTAGCAAGGGAGGGTAGTGAGGGGTGACCGGGCCAGCAGGGGAGGGAAGTTAGGGGCAATCGGGCTGGCAGGCGAGCAGTTAGGCATTGATCAGGCTGGCAGGGGAGTAGTTTGGGGGTGATCAGGCTGGCAGGCATAAGTGGTTAGCGGCAATCAGGCAGGCAGGCAGGCGAGCGGTTGGGAGCCAGCAGTCCTGGATTGTGAGAGGGATGTCCGATGGCCCGTTTAGGCCTGATCCCATGGGATCGGGCCAAAACGGGCCATCGGACATCCCTTGAGGGGTCCCAGATTGGAGAGGGTGCAGGCTGGCCTGAGGGACACATCCCCCTGTGTACGAATTTCGTGCACCAGGTCTCTAGTACTGTAATAACTATGTATGGTGCCAGGTAAGTGCTAGATTTAAGGGTGGGGGAGGGTGGTGCATGGGGAGACTGTTGTCACTTCACAACTTATACAAATGTCTAACCAGTATGCTGCACACCTGAAACCAAGATAACACTGAATGTCAACTGTAATTAAACACACACACACACACACACAAACACAGACACACACACACACAAAACAAAAAGACATAAAAATCCTAAATGTCGCCCTAACTGGTTTGGCTCGGTGGATAGAGCATCGGCCTGCGGACGCAAGGGTCCCGGGTTCGATTCCAGTCAAGGGCATGTACCTTGGTTGCAGGCACATCCCCAGTGGGGGGTGTGCAGGAGGCAGCTGATCGATGTTTCTCTCTCATCGATGTTTCTAACTCTCTATCCCTCTCCCTTCCTCTCTGTAAAGAATCAATAAAATATATTTTAAAAAAAAATCCTAAATGTTTATATCCCTAATAACACAGGTTGAAAATACATGATACAAAAACTGATAGAACTATAAAGGAGAAATAGATAAATCCACAACTATAGTCTGAGATTTCAATAATCATCTTAATAATTGAGAAAACAAGTAGGCAAAAAAGCAATAAGGATAGAAAGAAAAGAATAACACTATCAACCAACATGACTGACATTTATAGAACACTCAGCCAACAAGAGCTGACTATACATTATTTTCAAGTATACTTGGGCCATTTACCAAAATAGACAATATTCTGGGCCATGAGACAAGTCTCAATCAATTCTAAAAGAGTCAAGTCATATAAAATAGGTACTCTGGAATTAAATTAAAAATCAGAAAGAGCTCTAAACATATCACCTACAAATATTTGGAAACTTAATAACCCAGAGGGCAAAAAAGAAATGAAAAGGTATATTTGTATTGCAAACTGAGTGAAAATGAATTTGAGGGATGCTGCTAAAGCAGAGTTCAGGGAGAAATTGATAGTACAAAATGCCTATCTATACTAATAAAAGGGTAATATGCTAATTAGACCAGACATCTTCCTGGCATCCTTCCAGACAAAGCCATGGTGGTGGGGGCCGAGGCAGAGATGGGTAGGGGCGATCAGGCCTGCAGGGGAGAACAGTTAGTGGGTGATCAGGCCGGCAGGGGATGGCAGTTAGGGGGCGATCAGGCTGGCAGGGGAGGGCATTTAGGAGGCAATCAGGCTGGCATGGGAGAGCAGTTAGGGGGGATCAGGTCGGCAGGGGAGGGCAGTTAGGAGGCGATTAGGCCGGAAGGGGAGGGCAGTTAGGGGGCAATCAGGCTGGCAGGGAGGGCAGTTAGGGGGGATCAGGCCATCAGGGGGGAGCAGTTAGGGGCAATCAGGCAGGCAGGGGAGCTGTTAGGGGGTGATCAGGCCGGCAAGGGAGCAGTTGGGGGTGATGAGGCCGACAGGGGAGCAGCTGGGGGTGGTCAGGCTGGCAAGGGAGCAGTTGGGAGCGATGAGGCCAGCAGGGGAGTGGTTAGGGGGGTCATCAGGCCAGCAGGCAGAGGCAGTTAGGGTGTCATCAGGCCAGCAGGCAGAGGTGATTAGGGGTGATTAGGCAGGCAGGCAGGCGAGTGGTTAGGAGCCAGCGGTCCAGGATTACAGAGGGTGCAGGCCGGGCGGAGGGACCCACCCACATACATGAATTTTGTGCACTGGGCCTCTAATCCTATATAATAAAGGACTAATATGTTAGGTGTCCAGTTGGCCGTTCAACCAATCAAAGTGTAATATGCTAATGATATGCTAAGGCCATTCAACTGCTCACTATGATGTGCACTGACCACCAGGGGGAAGATGCTCCAACCAGTAGGTGAGCTTGCTGCTGGGGTCCGGCCAATAGGGACTGAGCAAGATGGGCTGGACATGCCGTGGAGCCCTCCCACGGTCCCTTCCTGGCTGGCCAACTTCCTGCATCCCTCCCTGGCCCTGATCATGCACTGGTGGGGTCCCTCAGCTTGGCCTGCGCCCTCTTGCAATCCAGGACCCCTCAGGGGATGTCAGAGAGCTAG
>NW_005367587.1:6814423-6844346 GCF_000412655.1 Myotis brandtii
ACCAATGTAAAATCTGAACAATAAAGATTTAATTTAAAAAAAAAAAGAAATAAGAAAGGTCTCAAACTAATGGTCTCAGATAACACCTTAAGAAGATAAGAAATCAAATCCAAAGTAAACAGAAGAACAAAGATCAAAGTATAAACCAATAAAATAAAAATAAAAAACAACAAAAAAAAAGAGAATCAATAAAGCCAAAGCCGTTTTTTAGATCAGTAAAGTAGATAAACCTCTGGGCAGTCTAACCTGTAATAAGAAAGGAAACACAAATTACCAATATCAGGAATGGGAGAGCCGATATCACTACAGATTCTACTGACATCAAAAGGATAATTAGGAACTATTTGAATAACTTTATGCCTAATAAATTTGAGATTTTAGACAAAATGGACAATTTTTCTACAAGATATAAAACAAATATAATTTGTACAGAAATATGCTCCCACAAAGAAAACTTCAGGACTAGCTGGCTTCACTGGTGAATTTTCACCAAAAATTTAAGGAAGAAATAATACCAAGTATACACAAGAGAATCAATAAAGCCAAAGCCGTTTTTTAGATCAGTAAAGTAGATAAACCTCTGGGCAGTCTAACCTGTAATAAGAAAGGAAACACAAATTACCAATATCAGGAATGGGAGAGCCGATATCACTACAGATTCTACTGACATCAAAAGGATAATTAGGAACTATTTGAATAACTTTATGCCTAATAAATTTGAGATTTTAGACAAAATGGACAATTTTTCTACAAGATATAAAACAAATATAATTTGTACAGAAATATGCTCCCACAAAGAAAACTTCAGGACTAGCTGGCTTCACTGGTGAATTTTCACCAAAAATTTAAGGAAGAAATAATACCAAGTATACACAGAATTTTTAAAAAAAACGAAAGATATAGGACAACTTCCCAATTCATTCCAAAAGGCCAGCATTACTCATTCAGCAACACCAGAAAAAGATATTAAGAAAACTACAGGCAAACTAATATTCCTTATATCCTAAGAAACCAAAAACACCAATCAGAAAGAAGGTATGCACCCTATGTTCATAGCAGCATAATGTACATAGCAGCATAAGATCTGGAAACAGCCCAATTGCCCATCAGCAGATGAGTGGATAAAAAAGCTGTGGTACAGCCATGGTTGGTTTGGCTCAGTGGATGGAACACTGGCCTGCGGACTGAAGGGTCCTGGGTTCGATTCTGGTCAAGGGCATGTGCCCGGGCTGTGGGCTCAATCCCCAGTGGGGGGCATGCAGGAGGCAATCGATCAATGATTTTCTCTCACCATTGATGTTTCTCTCTCTCTCTTTGAAATCAATAAAAATATATTTTAAAAATAGCTGTGGTACATTTATATCATGGAATACTATGCAGCAGAATCTCTTACTCTTTGAGACAGCATGGAGGGACCTGGAGAGTATTATGCTAAGTGAAATAAGTCAGTCAGAGAAAGACAAGTATCACATGATCTCACTCATATGTGGAATCTTATTAACAAAATAAACTGATGAAGAGGGTAGATCCAGAGACATGGAAGCATGGAACAGAGTGTGGAATCTTGGAGGGAAGGTGGGTGGGTGGGAGGCAATCATCCAAAGAACTTGTATTCATATATGCATAGCCCATGGACACAGACACTAGGGTAGTGAAGAGCTGGGACGGGGGATAGGGAAGGGCTGGAGGGAGTCTATATGGGGGAAAAGAGTAGTACTTTCAACAATAAAGATTAAAACACACACACACACACAACAAAACCCCTAATATTCCTCATGAACATAAATGCAAAATTTTAAAACAAAATTTTAGCAAATTGAATCCAACAAAATAGAAGGATAATATATTATTACAAAGTGAAGTTTATCTTGCAACTCTCATTCACTGCTGGTGGGAATGTAAATTGTACAACTACTTTGGAAAACAGTCTGGCAGTGTCTTAAAACCTTCCAAATATTCCCCATAGATCTAGGTATTCCACTTCTAGTAATTTACCAAGAATAAAACAAGCATAGGTTCAAACAAAGATTTATAAAAGAACATACACAGAAGCTTTATTCATAATTGTCAAAAGCTGTCAACCACCCAAATTTGTCCAACAATAAGTGGATAAATTGTGGTATGTATGTATAATATTCTCAGTTATACAAAGGAATGAATTATTGCTACACAAATAATAAGATGAGTCTCAAAATAAGTGTGCTGAACAAAAGGAACCAGAAACAAATAAAGAGTATATACAATTTATGTAAAATCCTAAAAAACACAAACTGAGCTCTATGACAGAAAGAAGATCAGAGGTTGCCTGGGTAGGAAGAGATGTGAAGAAGAAATTAACAGGGGACCTGGTAATGCGTATGTTCATGCTGTTTATAGTGGTGATGGTTTAAAGCATATGCCAAGATTTATCAAATTGTGTACTTTAAAAGTGTGCAAATTACTGTATGTAAATTACACCTCTATTCAAGCTGTTTAAAAGGAAAATCAATAGATAAATGAAAATAAAATGCAAAAAAAAACATCAAATTATCAAGGAAATTATAGCCCAATCATGCAAAAGGAAAATGCAAGTATATTCATAAAATAGAATACAATACTTTTCAGCAATATAAAAGAATAAATTATAACATATGGAACAAGATGGATGAATCTCAAAATATGCTAAGTGAAAGAAAGAAGCTTTACACAAAAGAGCACACATATGTGGTTACATTAATATGATGCTGTAAAACAGGCATAATCATTCTACAGTGAAAAATTGAACACTGATTGTCTCTGGAGAGGAAGGGTAGGATTGACTGCAAAATGATGTAAGTTGAAACCTATTTAATTTTATTAACCAATGTAACCCCAATTTTAAAAAAAGGGTATGAGGATACTATCGTAATAATATATCTTGTTAAAGATTTGGATAACACATGTATATGCATTTACCAAAACTCAATGAATGGTATACTTAATATTTTTACATTTCATGTTTTGTAAATCCTCAAAAGAACTATCTATACTAATAAAAGGGTAGTATGCAAATTAACCGTCACTCCACGACAAAGATGGCAGAGCCCATAGACAAAAAGATGGCGGCGCCGGACGGAGCCACGGAGCCGGCCAGAGCAGGCAGGATGCTTGGCTTCCTTCAGGTGGGATGCTTGGCTTCCTTTGTCGCCCCAGCGACAAAGGAAGCCAAACCTCCCGCAAGCCCTGGCCGGCCGCCGAGGGCCAGTCTCTGGGCGGCAGCCACGGAGCCAGCCAGATTGCATGGGAGGTGGCTCCAGAGTGAAGGCCCGGGTCCCGGGTGCCAGAGGGAAGCCAGTGCCGGCAGCCAGGGGAAGGAAGGCCTATTCTTGCACGAATCTTCGTGCATCGGGTCTCTAGTAAACAAATATTAAAATCTAGTCAATAACATGCATGCTGAGATATTTAGAGAAAAATGTATACAACTTACCATAAAATGTGTAAAAAAATTAAGATGAATCACTGGATTGATAAATGGAAATTTGGTAAAGCAAATACAGTAAAATGTTAGTGACAGAATCTAGATGTTGGGTATACTCATGTTCTTTCAATTTTTTTGAATTGTTTAAAATATCTTAACAAAACATTGGAGGAAAAGGTTGAGAATGGAAGAATAGAAGAGATTGGAAAGCCTAGATGCCAGAAACCAGGAAGCAGAAGTTTTTATCAGTGCACAGTACTGCCCAGGGAATATGGGACTCTGCTGGCCAATATATCTGTCAGTTTGGAAAGATACATTCTTATCTTTATACATGGAGATGAATGAATCCAAGTATCCTAGTTTGAGACTAGCTAATTAAGATCATCAAACTAACTCCCTTTGTTCATGCTCAATTAGCAGCCTTCTTGTGATTATAACCTAACTTCCCACAAAAAATTTTATAGGAAGAAGAAAGAAAATACTGGCCAATCAACGGCCACTTGATAATTAAACGTTTTACTGTTAATTAATTAATGAGAACATTATGATTTCTATAATACACTAATAAATTTGGTTAGACTGAAATGCATGCATTACACCTGATCAAATCTCAGCCTACCAAAAATGAAATTGCCTTCTCAACTGAGAAACTGATTATAGATTAAAAAAGAAACGATTACTCTCCAATACAGATTTTTAAGATCTTAGAATCAGAAGGGCTCCTGAGATCATGGTGCTTGTTATCTACTTTTTTCTCATTATTTGTTGCTGAGACACTAAATTAATGTCTTTCCTGATTCCTTCCAAAAAGCATTTCATCAGGCCTAAAGGACAGAAGGCTTATTATACTGCCTTCTGGAATAAATTCTCATTAGAACACCCAAACACAAATAGACCATATTCATAAGAAATGTACATTTAATTACCTGTGCACCCTCATTATAAATATCTGGGAAAGAAGTCTGAGTTGCCGTTTCATCATTCTGCAAAGTTGGTTTATTTAGAAGTTGGCTAATTTCCTTGGATTTTTGCTCAAGTTGACCTAAGGAAAAGAAAATAAATAGAAATGATTTCTGCCGCAAGTCTGAAACTTAGTGAGTTATTATTTTCTAGGGATACATTATATGCTGTTTAGTTTTCTTAATTACAATTATGCCACCAATGACAACATCTTTTAAAACTGTTTAAATGATCTCAAGGACCAAAAGGCATCCTCAGTCAGCCCCTTGCTTCAAAGGTAAAATAAAACAGGCCTATGTGGCATTTTTTGTTTTATTTCTTTACTCTTCACTAAAGTGTTATAGAGTCCATGGAGATTTTATAGCAGTTTTAAACATGAACATGGTTCATTTAAGAGGGCAGTGTGCTTGTAACACACCGTTCCCATGTTATGCGCCTCAAGGCTTTCTAGTTAATGTTTAGTTCTTCAATACAGATCTTCAACTTAATTCTTTCCTTTATGTATATAACAATCTATTAGAATTAAACTAAATTGGAGGCATCTCTTATTTTAATAACATTTTTCAAAAAATGTTTTCTTAAACCTTCATCAAGGATAAAAGTTTTCTTTAAAAAGAAATTTTCAATTATAAGAAAGGCATTCAGATCCATGTCCCCCTACCTATGCACCTAGATCTAGCCTGAGTTATCCATAAATTATTTCAAATCCTACTCAATTCAGTCACTGAACCCTTCAGACCCCAGTCATATTTCACATAGCATTCCTTTAAATATCTGACATATCATTATCAATACTTTTTAGTACAATTATAGTATTAAGCAAGATTATAATTTTCGTCAGAGACAGGAGAAACACAACAAAGAGTTCAGAAGAGATGCCTTCCTTAATCCTTCCATTGACTCAATTGGTTTGAGCAAATGATGCCATTAACCCTAAAATTCTGAAGTAGGAGCACCCAAGTTCTGGACCGTGAGCTTCAAAAGCAATCAAACACTGACCTTCCAGCTGCTGAATGGCCTGGGCTGAATGAAGTGCCTGCTCACTCTTCTCTTGGAGAAGCTTTGAATTTTCATCCTTTAGAGCATCACAGGCAGAGTGTAGCTCTTGCTCAATCTTTTGAAGACTCAAAATGTGAGAGGTCTTCTCTTCCATTTCTGTTTTGTGCTTCTGCTCCAAAGCACTGTACCGGTACTGAAGTTCAGCCTGCGCTTGACCTGCTTGCTCAAGCTGTTCCAGTAGATGACGCATTTCTTCCTGCAGGTTATGAAAGGATAATTTTCTCTCTGCCACTTCAAGGTCCATCTTTTCCATCAGAATCTTGGACTCCTGTCTTTCTGTTTCCACAGTGTTTCTTAAAGTATTATGCTCAGCTTCCATCTGCTGTAACTGCTGAGAGAGAACCTAAGAAAAAAAGACAAAGTCTCATGAACCATAAATTCATTCTTTCATCTCAATAAGCAAAGGGAAGTGCCTCTTCTAGGTGAAGCATGGGCTAGACACTCAGCACCAAACCTACAACTGCGTAAGACCCTCAATGTTTGCTTCTTGATACTTTTGACAGTTTGTATTTATTTGTGCCATTAATTGTATTATTTGAGTCATTATCTTTTAATTTCTGTCTCTCCCAATACAAAATAAAGTCAGTAAGAGAGAGAGACTGTATCTGTTTTATCATCATTTCTCTCTAGCACATAGCACAGTATATAGTATTTTGAGTACACGGTACTCAAAAAACAATGAATGAATAAATTAATTAATTAATTAATTAATCAATCCAGTCCCTGCCTTCAAGGAACTCAGAGTTCAGTGGGAGAGTCACACTTAGATCATTATAATGCAAAATTATAGACACCATGAAAGAGATACTTAAAAGGTATTAAAAGGAGCAGAGAAGGCGGGAAATTTACCAAACGTAACATATATGCAATCATCTATAAAGTACCAATCTAGTAAGTGCCATAATTGGGATTTGAACTTGATTATCTGATGACAACCAGAGAGGGGCCTCAGTGTCAGGGTATGGCTTTTGTTAGGATTGGAGATAAGGGAATATGTTTCTATGCAAGAAAGTCTTCTTAAAAAGAGTTGAAAATTAAGAAGAAAGGAGATGCCTGACTTTCTCCAGCAGCATCTGCACTCACGTGAACAAGAAGAGAATGTGAACTGTGACACCTATTCCACATTACAATGTGGCTTTTTGAATGTGATAGGGCAGAGACACAAGGAATCCAAGGGCTGGTAGAAGAATAGCCAAAATAGTAGAACATGGGTCTATACTGGACAGGCAAGAGAGAGAGGCCAAAAAGAACTAATAATACTAAAGGAACAAAGTAAAAGGATCAAGGGACCTTGATGAGAAGGAAGGTTAGGAAAGTCTAAGAAAGGGAACAACAAGGTGGGTTACAGTCATGGAATGGAATACTTGAGTTTAAGTATTAGAACATCAGCATCCTTGATCACCTTTAGATTCAAGGGAATATTACAAAATGGTGGGATTAATTCAATCCAACAGAAAGTCAACCAGCAAAAACAAAGAAGGGACAGTACATAAAGCACAAGAATCATTCAAGACAGAGAAGAGGTAAACGGATAGAAAAGAATCACCAGAGGAACATATGACATTCTAGAGAAAGTAAGACCTCGGTCTAAAATCACAAAGGAAAAGAACAGCAAAGAAAGATGTGAAATGTAAGTTCATAGGGGAGGCGGGAGGAGGGGACTGGATGAAAGAAGGTGAAGGGATTAGCCAAAGAACACATATGCATAACTCATAGACAACAGTGTAGTGATGGGCAGGGGGAAGGGGGGGGCGGGAGTTGGGTGGAGGTGGGCAAAAGCGGGGGTAGAGGGAGAGGTAAATGGGCATATCTGCAATAGTGTCAACAATAAAAATAAAGTAAGAAAAGAGATATACATTATAGTAAATATTAAATTTAAAAATACATATGTTAAATGTAAGCTTCACGAGGGAAAAAAACCTGTACTGTATCTGTTTTGCTTACAATGCACCACCACCACAGGGAATTTGTTGAAAGAATTAATAAATGCCATCAATTCTCTGAAAACTTATAACAAAATCTTATATCTGCTGCCTGGCAAACTACAGTAGAAATGAGTAGTGCCGAGGCAGGCAGTTGAGATCAGAGGGCAGTACCTGGTTTCTCTGTTCGGCAGCAGTCAGCTCCTGTTGCAGCAGGTCCACAACCTGAGCACGGCCCAATAAGGCTTCTTCATGCTCTTCAAGCTTCCTCTGTAGCACCCGCAGTTTCTGACAAGGAAACATTTTAGACATAATGTGCTAACACATGAGCACTGTTACCTGGTTACCTTTCAAAATGTCATGTAGATTTGTGCGCTTAAGATTTTTGGATATTGAGGATGACAGATTAAAGAGTGGGACACCAGCATGCCATGCTCCCCAACCAGCAGCAAGAGAGAATCTCGAAAAAGGTCTCTTCCAGAGCACTGACAACCACCAAACTGAGATGCAAGCAAGTACCTGAGTTAGGGAGCCTTTCTAATAATTAAAGAAAATGACACACATCCACTTTTTAAAAGTATACAGTCAATGTCCTGTACCTAAATAACACAGGTACATATATATCTCACTCACCAAAGAAAACATTCTCTGCAGGCAAGAACCATTTTTCTTCTAGTGTCATGCATGGGACATGCACTCAATAAACACTTGTTAAATGAATTAATCTACGATACATGTATACATTAATATTCTACGTTAAAAAGTGTTGTATTCTGAAACCATAGTGGTGTATTCTGAAGGACTGCTTAGAACTTAGAAAAAGTTTTCACTCAAAATAATTAAATGGATCAATCATGAAAGGCCACTGGAGTCCCTTTAGGTACCACACCGCACTACACACTAAACAGAAACAAATACCTTTGAGTTAGTAGGTGAAAAGCTCAAAATCAATGAAACCAATTTTCAAAAGAGATTCAATAAAATTTTTTTAAAATATTGACTTGATGGAAGACTTCATGGCTTCAAAATCAATCCTATTTGAATTTAATTTTTGAAAATTTAAAACTGGCTTCATTGATTTGAAGCTTTGGATCAGGTTTTTATTGCACATAGGTAACAGCTATGATCAGCAAACCAAAGGGAAACCAATTTCTGACTACCACATACATTTGACAATTAAACTCAGCTTTTGAGTACCAACAACCTGGTTAAAGAGGCAAGGTAAGGATAAGAAAAAAATAAATAATCGATATGCAACAGAAGACAAAGACACCAAAAAGAAGCCAATTAAGGAGCACGCTAAGACCATGTGAAGAGCAGTGGGTAATGGTGAAAAAAAATGGCTGTGACAATTTAACTAAATGTTAACCAAAATGACAGTCATTCTACTAAGTTTTAGCAACACACCTGTTGCATCTCTGTTTCCACATCTGCCTGGGTTACTAACTGAAGAAGCTCATCTTCATGAAGACGAACTTGTGTTTCAAAGCGGGCATCTTTCTCTCGGACCACCTGCTGCATGGAACTCAACTAAAGACACACCAGAGAAACTATACAAGTTACACTCCCCAAATATCACAAACAAAACTCATAGACTATTCTCCAAAGATTGACACTGAGAACTGATAAGCAATAGGTTCTTCTAATTTAAGTTTGAATGTCAAAGTTGATAATGTTGGAAGAGAGGCAGGCCTGACAGTAACTCCCAAATGTGACAGAAAGCCTGTTATCAAATTCAGAAGTCACCCTAAATATAAATTCTGATAGAAAATCATATTTGCATGGTTGCTAGAAATGTTTAAGTATTCAATAGTTATATATTTTTGATGTTTCAAGGAGGTTAGAATATTAAACATACAAAGTGAAGTTAGATTTCTGTTAAGCCCTAGACACTTCTTTCAATGTTATATTCATGCTTGAAAAGTTTCAATGAAATCCTCATAAGTCAAACTTCAAACTAATGGATTTTTTATTCAGGATTCTCTGCAACAGAAAACATGAATCTTTCTTTCTAGACTTATTTTCGAAGAATTGCTTCTACCAAAGAACTTTGTGTATTTCCCAACCCACATCACCTCCCCAGATAGCTCTTTTCAGTTGTCATTATTTGAAGAGTTCTAGATCATCCTCACTTGTAACTGGTTCTTAATAGAATGAAATAAAAATGTATTGACTGACTGTGAGCTGCTCAGTATCCGTGCTGTTTTGAGGTTTTGTGTGTGTGCCTGCTTATTCATTTCATTAAGCTCTCACATATGTAATACCTTAATCAATAAAAAAATTAAAGTGCACACATGTGTTTGCACACACATGTGTGTGTGCCTGCTTATTCATTTCATTAAGATCTCACATATGTAATACCTTAATCAATAAAGAAATTAAAGATTGAAAAAAATCTAAGAGTCAAAGAATTAAAAGACTTCTTACAAGCTCAAAAAAAAAAAATCTCCAGTTGAGCATGCCCACCAGCTTTTAGGAGTCCATTTTGCATTGGTCCTTAACTATTGCTGATTTCTCAATTTGTCACACCTTGAATTGACCTTGGCTTTCCTTTTAGGTAAGAAAAGATCTTCAAAATTTTTGTGATTATCTGAATTCTGACATCACTATGAATGTGGAATCCTATGTTTCAAGTGTATAGGCCCTGAAGTCCCCTCATTAGCCAAACACATACACACATCCTTTCCCATAAATGTACCATAGTTTTTCCTCTCTGAGACTTTGCTCAGACCATTCTCCACAAATGGAACACCTTCCCCTACCTTGTCAAGAATATTACATTATCTATCCATTACAATTTTGCTTAAGTTTCTGTTGAACTTTTGTCACACTCAAAGTAACCACTTTCACCTCTCCAAAATACTTTCAGTCTGTGTTGCTGTTGCTATGCACTTACTTGGAATGACTTGCATTATGATGCATCTGTTAATATGTTTATGTATCTTGGCTTTCCATGTTTTAAGCCACTCGTTGGTAAATTTATGTTTTGTATTTTTCATCCTGAATTGCATATAGTGCTTATATATGAAAAGGACACAGTAAAAGCTAATAGGTAAAAGTAAGGATTTCAGGATATACAGTTTTAACTGTATACACAGCAGTAGACCATCCACAGAGAGAAGGCACCACTAATACTGCAAGTTATCAATAAAGTAAATATCTGCTGCAAAGGCACTTCAGGAAAAAAATAAATGTGTCAGGAGTCAAAAGCATTCCCAAAGAAAAAATATAGGGGTAGGTGGTAAAACTGGAAATTTAGAACAATAATCAGAGAGAAAGAGTTGAGGACACCAGTCCAAACATTCTGGTCCTAGTAGAAGAAAAAAAAAAATGAAGAATGTCACTAGATACTAGAGTTCCATTTACTATTAAACCACATAAACTATACCACTTTCTCATTACATACTCACTTAGCAATCTTCTGATTATAATTTAACTTCCCAATAAGATTTTATTAAAAGGAAAGGATGGACCTAATCATTTGTATTTCTTTTAGTTTATCTATCAGTCTCTTTTGAACTTAGCATGAATCCATTCCTAAGAGACTGAATCTCTGGGTGCTATTAAAATCAAATATCTGGGCCTGTAAAACTAAGAAACAGATATCAATTAGGTTATGGAAAATTCATCAAGGTAAGTAACATTCTAATTCTTCTTCTAGCACAACCTTTTCATTTCTAGTGTAACACTCTAACTTTATGCTTTCATCTACTACGGTGAGTGTCTGAATTGAATTGTCATGTAATAACCCATTAGATTTTCATGATTCTTTATTCTAACAATTATGACGTACGTTCCAGCCTACCTGAGCAGCTTGCTCTGCCTGTGTCTGGCTCAGTTGGCCTTGCAAAGTGCTAATGAGTTCCTCCTTCTCTTGGAGCTGTTGCTTCATTACTGAAAATTCTTCCATCTCTGTTGAACTTTTATCAAACTGAAGACACAGAAGGAAAAAAAATTATTTAATTAAACTATTTAGCACTCTTAATTCTTTCACCTCCCTTTTTTATTCACCCTAAATACCTACCAATATCCTTCTAACTTCCTCCTAACACAAAAAGGAATTGCATGTATTGCAGTTTTTAAAGAATGTTTATCGAACTATTTTTCAGGAAGATAAAAGCAATAACAGCATTTTTAAAATGTCTCTCACAAAAAAACAATAAACAAATAAATGAAAATGTCTCTCACATAGAAAGGGACAGTACAACTAGATAGCAAAACCAAAACCCACAGAAAATATTTATAATAAAACCAGGAACGTAGTCCCACAAAGTCCAAAATATAAGCAATTAGGGGCAACCCACCAAAAGGCACAAGACCTGGTGTTAGAGTCTGTGAGAGGAATCAATAGAGCAACATCTGATGGCCTTGAGAACAGGAAAACCCCCAAAGAGCCAATAAGCACTTACTGGAAAACACAGTTGTCCAATCTTAACAGCAGCTTAAATTGGCAGGACTTGCCTATTTCCTAATATTGGGTAAATGCAAGGGGTCAACAGTAAGAAGGACTAACAGGCGAGAACAACCTAGCTCCTCTGAACTCTCAAAACTGACTTAGCAGGGCTGCCTTACAATACACAGACCTATACTAAGAGTGAAATGAAAATTGAGCAGAGTAGTGACAACCAAAATAGAAGAAAAAGAAGGTCTATACATGTGCTATATAACTCATTATCAACTAGCCATATATGGCTACAAAAGGCTTGAAATACGCCTAATGTGAATAAGGAATTTAGTTATTAACATTATTTAATTTTAATTAAAAACTGAAGAAATAGCCCTAACCGGTTTGGCTCAGTGGATAGAGCGTCAGCCTGCGGACTCAAGGGTCCCAGGTTTGATTCTGGTCAAGGGCATGTACCTTGGTTGCAGGCACATCCCCAGTAGGAGGTGTGCAGGAGGCAGCTGATTGATGTTTCTCTCTCATCAATGTTTCTAACTCGCTATCCCTCTCCCTTCCTCTCTGTAAAAAAAAGTCAATAAAATATATTAAAATAAATAAATAAATAAAAATAAAATGAATAAATAAAAACTGAAGAAATATCATTTTTCCACTAAACACAACTATGTTTTGGTATAACCAAGAAAATCTTAGAAATCCAACAGTCATATCTTTGAACACAACACAAAAAAACAACAGAAGAGACAAATCAAAAAAGCTTTCCTGAACTAAGATTCCTTTCAAACATTGAGGAAAATTGATTTCACACAAAAATAAGGAGCAGAAAGGATCAAGATCAACGCCCCTAAGTCACAATTACAAAACAACTAAGGAAGTGACATTAGCCGAGGAATGGCGGCATAAGATAGCCTCTTATCCTCTCCCCCTGAAATTTCAACCACTTAACCAACTATAATTCAACAAAGAAATTCCTGCTCAACACAGGCACATAACTGAGAGATCCACATATTGAAACATCTAAAGGTGGACAACCGGGAATAAACAGGGAGACGAGAAGTGAGAAAAGCACATATGGCCTGCCGGGAGAGGGAAGAAAGCCAGCAGTAGCAGGCGCTTCCTTTAGCCGGAACAGAGAGCTGTTGAGGGGGATGGGGGGGAGATAGTGGATGGTGGGGGAGCAGACAACCCAGCAAGGCTAGCAGCAAAGGAGCGAACAGTGTCTGAGTCAGCATATGCTTGACAGAGCATGGGGTTCTATCATGCGGCCTGTTGAGCCAGCAATGGTGTTTCAGACAAAGAAACGGAACCACAGAGTCCTGCTGCCTCTTGGACTTCAAAACTCGCCTCCCACTGCCCTTGGACTTGGGTCCAGGAGCATATTATCTGTAAACCAAGAGCTATTGTAGTAAATTGCTATCTCCCTCTGTGACATACCCAGGAGAGGTGCTTGGGGCAGAACTCCACAGAGGTCAGGGGTCGCCATTATGGCAAGGGCAAAATAAACTTCACCCCCAAGCAGCGTGACTGTACTGTATTATGGAAGCTGTAGAGGTTCAAGACTGGGAAATCACAGAGGTAAAAAAAATCTTGCGATTCAGCACAATCTACTGGAAAATAGTAGAATTATCTCTTTAGAGATAAATGGAGTATAGGCAAAGGACAGCAAATACTAAGAATAACCACAGTAATGAGGATGACCATAAAGAAAATGAAAAATCTCCAGAAAGCAAGCTGGAACACATGGAAATATGTGATATAAATGACAGAGATTTCAAGTTTGAAGTTCTGAAAATACTCAATGAGATGTGAGAAAATACAGACAGACAATTCAATGCACTCAGTAAATAAATCAGTGTGACTAAAACGTGTACTTTACCAAAGAAATTGGAACTTTAAAAAAGAACCAATCAAAAATCCTGGAAATGAGACATGCAATTAAGGAGATTAAGAGTGAACTACTGAGCATAGAAAACAGAGCCAACCAGATGGAGGAAAGAATAATGAAGATAAGAATCTAGAAATGAAAGAGGGAAGAAGAGAGAGACCTGAGCATAAAGAAAAATTAAAGGGCTCTATGAGAATTATCTGACTCCATCAGAAAAAGCAATTTTAGAATTATAGGCATTCCAGAGGAGGATAAGAAGGAGCATAGAACAGAGTCTATTCAAACAAATAGTGGAAGTTTGAGAACTTCCAAAACCTATGGAAAGAATTAGATCCTCAAATCCAAGAAGCAAACAGAACACCTAGTTACCTCAATCCACAGAGGCCCTCTCCAAGGCAGTCAAAAATTAATGACAAAGAAAGAATTCTCAAAGCAGCTAGGGAAAAGAAGGAAAACCCCTCAGAATTTCATGTGACTTCTCAGCAGAAACTCTACAAACCAGAAGAGAGTGGAACCAAATATTCAAACATCTGAAAGAGAGAAATTACCTGCCACAAATAATATATCCAGCAATACTATCCTTTAAATATGAAAGGAAAATAAAGATGTTCCCAGACATACAGAAGCTTAGGGATTTTATCACCAGGAAACCTCAATTGCAGGACATTCTCAAGGGAGTTATTTTACCCAAAACAAACAAAATAAGGTCATAGCACTATGAGTAAGATCACCAAAAAAGTTACAGCATAAACAAATTACAGGGTTAATTTGTGACAACAAAAACATAAAAGGGGTAAAGGTCTGAACTGGCAAAAGAGGTTGAAGATCAGATGCACTCAAAAGAAAAAAAAAAGCTTTGGTATTTATTCAAGTTTATATTTTATAAACCTAATGGTAAAAACACACAAAAATCCACAAATCAGGACACATAGCTTAAAAAAAGAGGAAACAGCCCTAACTGGTTTGGCTCAGTGGACAGAGAGTTGGTCTGCGGACTGAAAGGTCTCAGGTTTGATTCCAGTCAAGGGCATGTACCTTGGTTGTGGGCACATCCCCAGTAGGGCGTGTGGAGGAGGCAGCTGATTGATGTTTCTCTCTCATCGATGTTTCTAACTCTCTATCCCTCTCCCTTCCTCTCTGTAAAAAAATCAATAAAATATACATTTTTTTAAAAAGTTAAAAAAAAGTGGAAGCAGAGGAAGTAAGTATGGAATACCACCAAACAAAAAAGACAGACAGAAACACAAAGGAAAAGAACCAATAGAGGCATAGAGCTACCAGAAAACAAAAGACAAAATGGCTATAGGAAATTCTCATATATCAATAATTACCCTAAATGCAAATGATCTGAATTCACCAATAAAGAGGCACAGAATAGCAGAATGGATCAAAAAACAAAACCCAACCATATGCTTCCTAAAAGAGGCACATCTAAGCTGCAAGGACAAAGGCAGACTCAAAGTAAAAGGGTGGAAAATTATTCTCCAAGCAAGTAACATCCACAGAAAAGCAGGTGTAGCCATCATTATATGTGACAAAATAGATTTCAAGATAACAAGAGACAAAGACATTTTATAATGATAAAGGGGATCTACATCAAGAAAACATAACACTTCTTAATATATATGCACCCAGCCAAGGAGCACTGAAAAATATAAAATAGCTACACACAGAATTAAAGGGAGAAAAAGATCAAAACACAATCATACTTGGGGACTTTAATACTCCACTGACAGCTCTATACAGATAAACCAAACAGAAAATCAATAAATATCAGCCTTAAAGGGGGATCTACATCAAGAAAACATAACACCTCTTAATATATATGCACCCAGCCAAGGAGCACTGAAAAATATAAAATAGCTACACACAGAATTAAAGGGAGAAAAAGATCAAAACACAATCATACTTGGGGACTTTAATACTCCACTGACAGCTCTATACAGATAAACCAAACAGAAAATCAATAAATATCAGCCTTAAATGAAACACTAGACCAAATGGACATAACTGACATTTACAGAACCTTTCATCCCAGAACACCAGATTATATATTCTTCTCCAATGCACATGGAACATTCTCAAGGACAGACCATATGTTGGGTTACAGAACTAGCATCAATAAATTCAAGAAGACTGAAATTATACCAAGCATATTTTTGGACCAAGATGCCTTGAAATTAGAACTGCAAAAAGGAAATAAAGAAACCCACAGATATATGGAAATTAAACAACATATTACTAAAAAATGACTGGGTCAAAAGATAAATAAAAGGTGAGATCAAAAGATATATAGGGATAAATAAGAATGACAATACAACACAAAAAAATTTCTGGGATGCAGTGAAATCAGTAATAAGAGGGAAGTTTAAATCATTACAGGTCTATCTCAAGAAATAAGAAATCCTAAGTAAACAACCTAATATCATCTTAAAGAACTAGAGAAAGAAATAAAAAGCAATCCAAAGTCAGCAGAAGAAAGGAAATAATAAAAATTAGAGCAGATTGAATTAAATAGAGAACAAAAAGACTACAAAAAATTAATAAAACAAAGAGCTGGTTCTTTGACAAGATTAATAAAATTGACAAACCCCTGGCTAGACTCACCAAGGAAAAAAAGGGAAAAGACCCATGTAAACAAAATTAGAAATGAGAGAGAAATCACCATGGACATCATAGATATACAAAGGATCATACTAGAATATTATGAAGGACTATATGCCACCAAATTCAATAACCTAGAAGAAATGAATAAGTTCCTAGAATTATGTGACCTGCCTAGTCTAAATAAAGAATTGGGAAATCTAAACAGACCCATCAGTAGTGAGGAAATTGAAACAATCATCAAAAACTTCCCAAAAATAAAAGTCCAGGACCAGATAACTTCACCAGTGAACTCTACCAAACGTTCAAAGATTTAAAACCTATCCTTCTCAAACTCTTTTAAAAAAATTGAAGAGGCAATACTTCCTAACACATTCTATGAGGCCAATATAATCCTAAAACCAAGCCTGGCAAAGATATCACAAAAAAAGAAAACTACAGACGAATATCTCTGATGAATACAGGTGCAAAAATTCTAAACAAAATACTAGCAAATCGAATAAAGCAATACAACCAAAAAATAATACATTACCATCAAGTGGGTTTCATTCAAGGGGCACAAGGATAGTTCAACATATGCAAATCAGTCGATTTAACACACCACATTAACAAAAGAAAGGATAAAAATCATATGATCTTATCAATAGATGCAGAAAGAGCATCTGATAAGATAAAGCATCCATTCATGATTAAAACACTCAATAAAATAGGAATAAGATGAAAGCATCTCAACATAATAACAGCCATATATGACAAACCCTCAGGTAATACCATACTCAATGGTGAAAAACTGAAAGCGTTTCCTCTAAGGTCAGGAACAATGTCCACTCACACTTATTCAACATAGTGCTGGAAGTCCTAGCCAGAGCAATAAGGCAACAGAAAGAAATAAAAGGCATCCAAATAGGGAAGGAAGAAGTAAAACTATCACTTTTTGTGGATGACATGGTTCTGTATATAGAAAAACCTCAAGACTCCACCAAAAAATGATTAGAAACAATAAACAAATACAGTCAAGTTGCAGGATACAAAACCAATGTGCAAAAATCCATTGCCTTCCTGTATACTAGCAACAAAACTTCAGAAAAGAAATGAAAAAAAAAAAGAAAAAAAAATTCCTTTTGCAATTGCAACCAAAAGAATAAAATACCTAGAAATAAACTTAACAAAGAACGTGAAAGACCTATATATAGAAAATTACAAAGCATTATTTAAAAAGATTGAAAAAGATAAAACAAAATTAAAAAATAACCCGTGTTCATGGATTGGGAGAATCAACATAGTTAAAATGGCCATATTACCCAAAGCAATATACAGATTTAATGCAACCTCCATCAAAATCCAATGCCATTATTTAAAGAAATAGAATGAGAAATCATCAGATTTTTATGGACCCTCAAAAGACCCCAAATAGCCAAAGCAATCCTGAGAAAAAATAACAAAGCTGGAAGTATCATAATACCTGACTTCAAATTATACTACCGAACTACCATAATCAAAACAGCATGGTATTGGCAGAGAAACAGATGCACAGATCAGTGCAACAGAATGGAAAGCCCAGCTCTAAAACCACATGTATATGGACTAATAATTTTTGACAAAGAAGCCAGAAACACACAATGGAGTAAAGATAGTCTGTTTAATAAATGGTGCTGGGAAAACTGGAAAGCCACATGCAAATGAATGAAACTGAATTACAGTTTGTCCCCATGTACAAAAATTAATTCAAAATGGATCAAAGACCTAAATATAAGACCCAAAACAATAAGTTACATAGAAAAAAATATAGGTACCAAACTTATGGATATTAGTCATAGAGAACATTTTATGAACTTGACCCCAAAGCAAAAAAATATGAATGGGACTATATCAAATTAAAATGCTTCTACACAGCAAAAGAAACTGACAACAAAACAAAGAGGCAGCCAACCAGATGGGAGATGATATTTGAAAACAGTTGCTCTGACAAAGGTTTAAATTCCAAAATATATAAAGAACTCATAAAACTCAACACCAAACAAGCAACTCAATCAAAAAGTGGGCAGAGGACCCAAAAATACACCTCTCCCTAGAAGACATACGAACAGCCAATAGATATATGCAAAGATGTTCAACCTCACTGGCAATTAGGGAAATACAAATCAAGACTACAATGAGATACCACCTCACACCTGTTAGTGTGGCCATTATCAATAAGACAAGCAATAGCAAGTGTTGGAGAGGTTGTGGAAAAGAGGGAACACTCATCCACTGCTGGTGGGAATGTAGACTGGTACAACCACTATGGGAAGCAGTCTGGTGATTCCTCAAAAAATTGAGAATAGAGCTACCATAGGACCCAACAATTCCTCTCTTTGGAACATACCTGAAAACTTCAAAATCATCTATTTGCAAAGATATATGCACGCCTATGTTCACTGTAGCCATTATTCAGGGTGGCCCAGACATGGAAACAACCAAAATGTCCTGCGATAGAGGACTTGATAAAGATGTGGTACATATACACAATGGAATACTACTCAGCCATAAGAAAGGATGAAACAGCCATTTGCAACATGGGTGGATGTAGGGAGCGGCTCTAGAGTTAAGCCTCAGATTGACCTGTGGCAGGGCCACAAACAAGTCCCAGCTTAGAGGGCAGAGCCCTCTTAGCATAATTAAGCTTGAGCTTATGGCTGCCCCCTAGATCCTTCCTGGGTAGCTAATGGACTGTGGGAGGTACAGCAAGTGCTGCCAAAACAAGTGCAACTCACAAGAACATTGTAACTATGGTGACTACTACCTTGTTTTTCTCTGACTATAAAATAAAGCCTTGCCCTAACCGGTTTGGCTCAGTGGATAGAGCGTTGGCCTGCGGACTGAAAGGTCCTGGGTTCGATTCCAGTCAAGGGCATGTACCTTGGTTGCAGACACATCCCCAGTAGGAGGTGTGCAGGAGGCAGCTGATTGATGTTTCTCTCTCATCGATTCTAACTCTCTATCCTTCTCCCTTCCTCTCTGTAAAAAATTAATGAAATATATTTTTAAAAAGTAAAAATAAAAATAAAGCCTCAGCTTGCTGGCTGGATCCTTCTCTGTGGCCTCATCCAGGCACAGGAGATCCTCCGAGCCCCAGCTATATTCTCTTTGTCTGTCTTTTCTTTAATCCTTCGCTGTCCCTCCTCAGGTCACTGAACCCTTGGCTCTACTGGCACGGCACAGGTGGACTTTGAGAACTTTACGCTAAGTGAAATAAGTCAGTCAGAAAAAGCTAAGGACCCTATGATTTCACTCATATCTATATATATAAAAGCCTAAGTGATCATCTGACCATTTGATCATCCAACCGGTAGCCATGATGCACAATGACCACCAGGGGGCAGACACTCCAACTAGTAGCTATGACGCGCACTGACAACCAGGGGGCAGATGCTCCATACAGGAGTTGCTGAGCTGTGGTGACTTGGCAGCTTCAGCTCTCAGGTGTCGCACCTGGAACCAGAGAGGAGGGAGCCCGATTCCGGGGTGTGTCACCCGAGAACCACCCTCTCACAATTTGGGACACCTCGGGGGAGCCTGATCCTAATCCTCGCAGGCCAGGCCTCTAGTGTGGGATATAAAACTGAAACTTATGAACACAAACTCTGTGTTAGCTGCCAGAGTGTGGGGAGAAAGGAGTCCTAATATATGGTGACATGAGATTTGACTTTGGGTGGTGAGCACATGGTGCAATACAGATCTTGTAATATAGAAACCCACACCCGAAACCTATATTTTCATGTTGACCAATATCACCCCAATACATTACATAAAAAAATATAAAAATAAAAAACAACTAAGGAGCAGAATAATATATTTACAGGTTAAAAAAACATATCAGTGTTATGTTAAAAAAATCAAAATTATACTCTTTCAAAAGATGTTAAAAATTATGAAAATGATATGAGACACAAAAGAACACCATAAATCAGAATTGAAAAACTCAGAAATAAGGTGACAGAACTCAAGAAGAATTTGATATAAAAGAAAATCATTTCAGAAAAAGAAGACAACACAAGAAGAAATACAAAAATAAAGACAGCTCTGGCCAGTTTTGTTCAGTGGTTAGAGCATTAGCTCTTGGACTGAAGGTTCACGGGTTCGATTCCAGTCAAGGGCATGTACCTTGGTTGCAGGCTCGGTTGGGGTGCATGTGGGAAGCAATCAATTGATGTGTCTCTCTCACACTGAAGTTTCTCTCTCTACCCCGCTCCATCCTACTCTAAAAATAACTGGAAAAAATATCCTCGGGTGAGGATTAACAACAGCAACAAAATAAACACAAAATAGAATGCCTTAAGTGAAAGAAGAAACATAAAATGAAAAAAAGAGATAAAGAGCAAATGACACAAAGTGACAAATATTAAAGATAAATCAAAGATGAAACATATAGCTAAAAGAAGTCCCTAATGAAGAAAACAGACCAAATACAATAAGCTATATAATTCAAGGAAAGTCTTCTGAAATAAAAATGTGAAACTATATATCAAAAAGCATACTTGGTATCTATAAACATCAACCAAAAATGACAAATACTAGTGTATAGTCTAATAAAATTATCATACTTAGGAAAGAAGGAAGGGAAGGAAGGGAGGGAAAGAAAGGCAAGAAAGAAGGAAATTGATAGATAACATGGATAAATACCCACTGGGCACCTAAAAAATCTTTGTCATATAATAATCCATGGGCTTTGGTGAATTGTTAACTTAATGACATGAAGTGGTGCACTACATACCTGTGCAGCTTGCTCTGCCTGTGCCTGGGTCAGCTGGGCTTGCAAACTGCTAATTAGTGCCTCCTTCTCCTGGAGTTTACACTTCATCTTTTCCACTTCCATCTCCTCCTCTGTAAAACTCTTGTCATGCTGAAAATGCAAAAGACCAAGTCATTTATTTAAAAATATTACAGCCCTGACCAATTTGGCTCAGTGGATAGAGCGTCGGCCTGCGAACTGAAGGGTCCCAGGTTCGATTCCAGTCAAGGGCATGTACCTTAGTTGCGGGCACATCCCCAGTGGGAGGTGTGCAGGGGAAAGCTGATCGATGTTTCTCTCTCATCAATGTTTCTAGCTCTCTATCCCTCTCCCTTCCTCTCTATAAAAAATCAATAAAATATATTTTTTAAAAATATTACAATTAATATATATTTGATCTTTTGTTCTAATTTGCCCTATAAAACCATTTGATTCATTTTATCAAACTGATGGGAGCAAGAAAAAACACCTGCCTGAACAAGTAAGAAACTTTAGAATTTTCCAGTTTTAGTAGCACCAAGTAGTTCCTACTAGAGACCCATCCTCCCTCAGGTAACAGCTATAAATATGGATAAGAAATAAAAGCAACTACCTGAAAATGAGGAGAGCAACCAAAAGCCTATACTGGAGGGATGTTGATAGTTGGGAAAAATGGCACCGAGTTTCCCATCTTTATGGTTTTTAGTCTGAGGGCAAAACCTGTCAGTGTCATGCCGGACTCAATAGAAAACTCAGTCTCCCTGCCTTGAAGAGCCAGAGGCCAAAACTCCTAAGTGAGGGGCAAAAGATCATAAAAGAACCGGTGAAAGGAAATCAAAATCTTTCAATAGTCTATTTTTCCCACCAAAAGCTCCTTAGGCTCAACCAGATTATGCCTCACTATTGACTCCACACCCCCTCCCCCAAATGAGCCTAGTCTCCTTATTGGAGTTACACAGAATAATTTTATACTTTCTTCCACGTATTAGTTGTTCAAGCATCTGAAGATTACCATCATTTCTTCAAGTATACTTTCCACAGAATATCTAGCTCTGTAATAGGTGTACAACAGTTAAAGGGCTGCTGGAACTTAGAAATCATTTAATCCAACCCTTTTATTTAACAAAGGAAGGAACTGATGTTGTAAAATGTTGATTTGCTTAAGGTCTCAGAACTTTAAAAAAAAAGGCAGATTATAAAATGGATAATTTTTCAGTCTCCTGAAATGGATAATTTAAAAATCTAACAACATAGCAGAGGAAAGGAAAGTTAGAAGAAACAAAGTCACATGGGAAAAGTTGCTACTATCGTAGCTAGGGGGAAGAAAGAATTACCAGAGGAGAAACCGAGAAGGAAGAAAAGAAGAATCGAGTTGAAGAAATTATATGAGAAGAATGACAACAGCTTCTAAAACAAGCTATTGAGAAGTTAAATAAGGCAATCAATGCAGGAGAAGTAATGTCTTCGGAGCAGTAGACCCAAAAAGAAAGACTAACTAGGAAGCTAACTAGTTACCCCAAGGGTTGTGCCTAGAGAATCAATTAAATTTCCCAAGAACCAGAAATACTGAAAATAAAAACACTATTGGGTCAAAGGGTGAGACAGGATGAAATTAAGAAAATCAAGATTTCTTATGCAGAGTGAAGTCTAGGCCAACTATGGTATGCACATGTGATATATACCCTACATATATCCTATACCAAACTCAGAAAGGTAACAAAGATGAGTTTTGAAACAATGCTCTATTCCTCATAAGGCACCACTTTCCTTACTCCTCTATCTCCATCCTCAAACTGTTTTATTGGTTGTGGTTATCAGTCTAGAGAACATACCTTATAGCAGTGGTTCTCAACCTTCCTAATGTCTCGACCCTTTAATACAGTTCCTCATGTTGTGGGGACCCCCAATTTCATTGTTACAAATTGAAAATAAATTAAAGCATAGTGATTAATCACAAAAACAATATGTAATTATATGTGTGTTTTCCGATGGGCTTAGGTGACCCCTGTGAAAGGGTCGTTCGACCCCCAAAGGGGTCGCGACCCACAGGTTGAGAACCGCTGCCTTATAGGGAGGCCTAGGCAATGTAACTGAGCCTACCATGCATGAAACTTTAACCCTTATATGGCCATATAAGGACATAAAATATTTTCTATCAAGTTACTGAATTAAAGAATTTCAGATCTGGAAGAAACCTAGAGACCATCTAGCTTAATCTTCTAATCAATAATGAAACTTCTCCAAAAGCAATGTGTCTCCTACCTAAAAACCTCACTTCAGTATTTACTTCTTCTCATTAGCCTTTTTATTTTGTTTTGTTTTTGGATTATGAGATCTTTTTTTAAAATATATTTTTATTGTTGACAATATTACAAATGTCTTCCATTTCTCTCCCTTCCGCCCCTACTCCCCACCTTAAACCTTCACCACACTATGTATTATCTATGTCCATGGGCTATGCACATAAATATATAAGTTTTTTGGTTTTTTCCTTCTTGTCACCTCGATATGTCACCCCTTTCCATTGCTTGGGACTTACTACTTTGTTGGTCAATTTATTGTGTTCATGAGATTCCACAGATAAGTGAGATCATGTGATATTTGTCTTTCTCTAACTGGCTTATTTCATTTAGCATAATAATAGCCTTTTTAATTCTCTGAAAGTCTAAGTCACAACTGGCATTTCATTTCCATGTTTTCCGTTGACCTTTTGTTTGCCCTGTGTGTGGCCCATAGCCCAGCTAGATTGCAAGTTCAATAAGGATAGCATTTAGAGCTGTATTACTTTAGCTTCATAAATATTTGTGATTAGTGAAAATCTGCTATATTAAGAAGGCTTTTTCCACTTAGAAAATATGTGTATACCCAGTGACCATACCTTGGAGAGTTGCTCCTCTGACTGGGATCCAGTTGGCAAAGCAATCCCTCCTTGTGCCTTCAATTCTTCTATTTGTTTATTCAAAGAAGTTAATTTGGCCTTAGCATGAAGTTTCAGTTTTTTCATTTTGTTGTCAGCAGCTTTTCTTTCTTCCTGTCAGAGAACAATGATGATAAATGCATACATGTTTACTCATCACTTCATCACTTATCTAGCACATAACAAAAGTAGGCATCATCTTTTGTTGATGATGGGAAATAAGAATCAGATTCAATAATAATCATTTAGTATACAGTCAGTAAGAAAGAGCCAAAACAATGGTACCTGCAGAACTTCATCCTTCTGCTGCAGCTCAGTATCCTTCTGTCTGATGAGTTCTTTTAGCTCCACCACCAACTGCTCTGTGTAAGCCAGGCGTTCCAGAACATCCTCTTGGGTTTTATCATTAAATTCCATGTCCAATTCTTGTGGTAATTCCTAGTTTTTAGACAAAAAGTCGCCAATGCACCAAGGAAAAGGTATTAGTTTTTAAACATGAGTTCTTTCATTCCAACTTAATCTTATCACAACTCACATTCTTACTTAGGAAATCTTTCCAACTCTAATCCAATAATAATTACTACCACAGCCATTATAATATGTTAAGTATTTTGTAAATGTTAAGCATTTTACAAACATTATCTCACTTACAGTCTTATTATTCTAATTTTACCAACGAGAAAAATAAAGGGAAGCAAAATCACAAACCATTAAATGGGGGAGCCCAAAATTTTAAATTAAGAGAGTAATGAATAAAATTCTCTTAACTACTAAACAATACTTCTTGTCTTTCCAGAAAACTAAAGGACTTCTTTTGGTTCCTTATGTGGACCTCAGAAAATACAATGCAAACCCTAAGAAAAGTGATGGATAAATTAACAATAGCAAACAGATATTCTCAAACCAGAAAGGTGTTCCAATTCTACCATTTGTCACTCAAATCTTTCTATGGAAAAGGAATATATATCCAAATAGGAGTTAAAACAATCTAATGCTAAACAAGTCTGGGGATGGGGGAATGAAAAAGATCTTAAGAATCTCATCCAGGACTTGATTCTTATCTCTGTGGCTCTTAGGCTACAAACTACAGAAGACGGACCATTTATAAAGTCTCAATATTTTTCTTAATCTTCTCTTCTACCTGGCACAGGGGAGGCTATTCACACCCTTAAATTATTTTCCTCAGAAGAACATGGAACACATGCCTTGCCTGTTTAATTCAGAACAGAGCTACTTACAGGTTCTAAGGAAGCACTCATATTTGGATCAGTGTCATCTCCTGATAATTCATGTAAAACAACATTTGCTAATCCTGACAAACGACTCAGCATTTCTACAGGAAAAGAAAACATAAGAATCAATAAAACATAGAATATAGTTTTTTCCTATATAGGTAACTGTATCATCTATAAGTGAAATAAAAAAAAATCTGTGTAGGTGATATATATTAGAAATAAAATGCAGATGATGGTATCATTAAAAAGGGCATTTCCCATACACCAAAAGGTTGCGGGTTCGATTCCTAATCAGGGCACATAGTTAGGCTGCAGGTTTGATCTCCAGTCAGGGCACATAGAGGAGTCAACCAACTGATGTTTCTCTCTGACATGGATGGGTTTTTTTTCCTCTCTCTCTCCTCCTTTCTCCCTAAAAAAATTAAAAAATAAAAATTAATCAATAAAAACATCCTTTGGTGAGGATTAAAAAAATAAAAAATAAATTAAAAAGGCATTTGAGTATATAGAGTGTAGTCATTCACCTTTCGTTTAAATGACAACTGCAGAGATTTTAATCACGATCACTAATACTTTTTAAATAAAACAAAAACACACAATTGTTTAGTGGGAAATAATGCACCTTACAGATTATCGTCAATGCCATTTCTTTCATCAGAACTTAACTTACAAACATGAACTTCTAACGATTCCTGCCCCTCCCAGACTGTTCTCTCCTATTCTGTCAAATAAACTCCATGATTCAGCAAATTTTTTCTTTACTTTAATAAAAATATTCTTCTATTGATTTCAGAGAGGAAGGGAGAGGGAGCGAGAGATAGAAACATCAATTATGAGAGAGAGGATCCTCAATCAGCTACCTCCTGCATGCCTCCTACTGGGGATCAGCCACAACTTGGGCATGTGCCCTGACGGGGAATCGAACTGTGACCTCTTGGTTCATAGGTTGGTGCTCAACCACTGAGCCACAACGGCCTGGCAAATATTTTCTTTTTATGTGCCCGTGAACCCCATTATCTCAGGAAGTTTTCCAGATAAACCATGTGGTTTTGCTAGAATCTATACTAATAAAAGGGTAATATGCAAATTGGTCACAACACCCTCACAGTCACAACCGGATATGCTACTTAGTCATGACCAGTATGCAAAATGACCATCACTCCAACACACAAGATGGCCGCCCCCATGTGGCCACAAGATGGCCTGCAGGGGAGGGCAGTTAGGGGTGACTGGGCCTGCAGGGGAGGACCATTGGGAGGGACTGGGCCTGCAGGGGAGGGAAGTTGTAAGGGACGTGCCCTACAGGGGAGGGGAAGTTGGGGGCGACCAGGCCTGCAGAGGAGAGCAGTTAGGGTGGACCAGGCCTGCAGGGGAGGCAGTTGGGAGAGACCAGGAGGCAGCCAATCAATGATGTTTCTCTCTCATCGATGTTTTTATCTATCCCTTGCCCTTTCTCTCTAAAAATAAAAAAAACATTTTTAAAAAATTTTAAATGGACAAAGATCCCTGGCCGGTGTGGCTCAGTTGGTTGGAGCATTGTCCTGTGCACCAAAGCGTCGTGGATTTGATTCCTGGTCAGGACACATATCCAGGTTGTGGGTTCTATCCCCAGTTGGAGCACATGTGGGAGGCAGCCAATCAATGTTTCTCAGTTTGATGTTTCTCTCTCTCGCTCTCTTCCTCTCCCTTCCTCTTTCTCTAAATGCAAGCAAGCAATAAATCAATCAAGCAATAGAAGATGCCTTTAAAAAAATGGACAAAGAATGTGAATAGACAATTTTCTGTTTTGTTGTTGTTGTTGTTGTTAATCCTCACCAAGGATATTTTACTATTGATTTTTAGAGAGATTGGAAGGGACGGGGAGAGGCAGAGAAGGAGAAACAGTGATGTGAGAGATACACATCCATTGGTTGCCTCCCACACATGCCCTGATCAGGACCAGGGATCAAGCCTGCAACTGAGATATGTGCCCTTGACTGGAATCGAACCCAGAACCCTTCAGTCCTTGGGCTGATGCTCTTGGATATACATTTTTCAAAAGAAGACATTCAAATTAAAAAATGCTCAGCATCACTAAGGTTCTATTAGAGAGAAAGCTGAGACAACCAAAATGACCAAAACCCATCATTACTGGTTGTACAGGCATAAAAACAGACATTTAGATCAATAAAACAAAATAGAGAACCCAGAAATAAGACCACGCCTTCATGGTTAATTAATATTTGGCAAAAGAGGCAAGAACATACAAATGGGGTAAAGACAATCATTCAATAAATGGTGCTGGGGAAAAATGAACAGATATGTGCAATAAAATGAAACTAGACCACCTTCTTACACATATACAAGAATAAACTCAAGATGGATGAAAAACTTAAGTGTAAGACTCAAAACCATAAAAATCCTAGAAGAAAATATAGGCAGTAAAATCTCAACATAGCTCATAGCAGTATTTTTTCTGCTATATCTCCATGGGCAAGGGAAATAAGAAAAAAATAAACAAAGGGACTATATCAAACCAAAATGTTTTTGCACAGCAAAGAAAACAATAAACAAATGAAGAGACAACCCACCTAATGGGAGAATATATTCACCAATGATACATCTAATAAGGAGTTAGTATCTAAAGTTTATAAAGCACTTAACACCAAAAATAAACAAACAATCCAATTAGTAAATAGGCAAAAGATCTGAACAGACACTTCTCCAAAGAGGACATACAGATAGGTAGCCAATAGACATATGAAAAAATGCTCTCAACATCACTAATCATCAAAGAAATGCAAATTAAAACTACAATGAGGTATCACCTCAGACCTGTCAGAATGGCTAGCATCAATAAATCAACAAAGTGCAGGAGAGGATATGGAGAAAAGGGAACTCTCTTGCACTGTTGGTGGGAATGCAGATTGGCAAAGCCACTGTCGAAAGCAGTGTAGAGTTACTTCAAAAAATTAAAGATGGAATTGCCTGATGACCCAGCGATTCCACTTCTGGGAATATATCTGAAAAAACTTGAAACACTAATTAGAAAGATTATATTCACCCCTATGTTCATTGTAGCATTATTTACCACTAGAGGCCCAGTGCATGGGATTCGTGCACTGGTGGGGGGCATGGCCTGTGGGGATCAGCCTGCTGTGGGAGCACCGTTCATCCCTGTCAGCCAAGCGGCTGTGGACCCGCCCTCTGAGGGGCTGCTCCCACTGTGGGAACACCGCTCATCATAGTCAGCCAAGCAGTGCTCCTGGTGGTCAATGCACATCATAGCGACTGGTTGACTGGTCGTTCCACCATTCGGTCACTGGGCTTTTATTATATAGGATAGTCAAGATTTGGAAGCAGCCCAAGTGCCCATCAGTACATGGTTAAAAAGCTTTGGTATATTTACACAATGGAACACAACTGAGCCATAAAAAAAGGAAATCTTATCATTTGCAACAGCATGGATGGGTCTGGAGAGTATGATACTAAGTGAAATAAGCCAGTCAAAGAATGACAAATACAGTATAATTTCACTTATATGTGGAATCTAATGAACAAAATAAACTAACAAACAAAATAGAGACAGAGATAGAGAGAACAGACTGATTACAAGTCAGAGGGGCAGGTGGTTAGGGGACTGGGTGGAAAAGTTGAAGGGGTTAAACAAAAAAACAAACAAACCCAAAACTCATAGACACAGACAATAGTATGATGATTACCAGAGAGAAAGAGGGATGGGGGAAGTAAAGAGAGTAAAGGGAGGATAAATAGTGAAGAGAAGACTTGACTTTGGATGGTGAACACACAATACAATATACAGATGATGTATTATAGAATAGAATTATAAACTTGAAACCTACAGAATTTTATAAACCAATCTCACCCAAATATAAATTCAATAAAAAATTTTTTAAAGATTGATTGTAAGTATTCAATATATAGTTACTTGCAGAACTAAGACTGGGATGGAGAGAGCATACAATTTAATGATTATATGCTCTGACAATATATAGGGCTACCATGAAAAATATTGGAAAGAATGTAAATAGCATACGCAAAAAACAACAACCAAAAACCACCTTTTAATATTGTTTTCAATAACCAAAATTGGTGGTGGTTGTATCAGTGTTGTTATTCCTAAACTATTATATGCATCATGTGGAATTAAAGCAAATGAGTAATTATGGGCATAGTAATATCTATTTTCAGTATGAAAAAGGGAGTAACAGATATAACAGAAGAAATTAAGAACCCCAGAATAAAAACTGATCTTGAATTTAAATTGAACATATCAGTATGTACCTACAAGGTATTTTACTTTAACAGATATATTTTCCTAGCTCTGTCCTCTGAAAAGATTTAAAAACAATGACAAACTGAGAAACAATGAGCATCTCTAGTGCCTAGATGGGGTCTTGAAATACTAGTTTCCATTTTTTAAAAAATTTTTTTTAAAGCAGAGGGCTTATTAGAGAAATGACTGGTTCCACTTCAGAAGTAGGAAATGTACAATATGAGCCAGAAATATCTTGTCATACGAAATAACAAGGAAGCTATCAAAGACTTCTACAGTCATGTCAAAATGACTCAGGAGCCAAACTGAAGAAGTTCCCATAGACCAAGGGAACAATTAGAATTTCTGATAAAAATATGAACTGCAGCCCTAACTGGTTTGGCTCAGTGGATAGAGCGTCGGCCTGTGGACTGAAAGGTCCCAGGTTCGATTCCGGTCAAGGGCATGTACCTTGGTTGCGGGCACATCCCCAGTAGG
>NW_005367587.1:6844374-6868134 GCF_000412655.1 Myotis brandtii
CTGATCGATGTTTCTCTCTCATCGATGTTTCTAACTATCCCTCTCCCTTCTTCTCTGTAAAAAATCAATAAAATATATATATATATATAAAAAAAGAATATGAACTGCAACACATTGAAACATACCAAAAATATTTACAGCCACAAGTTCATAATAATAATAAACGGGTCATCCATCATCTGAACTGATAAGGTAAGTACGAGAATTTATCTTGCCTTTCCTATTTGAACTGTACCACTCAGGAAGCAAATAGTAGATGATGGAGGAGATGAGGGGGCACACTGTCTCATAAAATTATTCCAGCTAATAAATGAAAATAAAATGGTAGAATCAGAATTTCTACTCTAATATTTTACAACTCCTAATAAATTCATGCATCTAGACTTAAGAGCATTGATAGCTAATAGCAACAAAAGAGCAAAAAGCAGACATTATGACCCTCCCGATGAAAGACTATACCACCATTTATAGTCTTGCCAAAGAAACCCAACTTCAGTCTGGTGAAGCCACTGGATTGGCTGCCAATTTGCAGGAAATGCAGAGGACAGAGGAATATGCTGAACTGCTCCCATAAAAGTATAATTCTCAGAGTTTGGGAAACACCACAGGTTAAAAGGCCTCAATTCTTCAACAGAAATTGCGTATTTCAAAGTCCCTCAGCTTAAGCATTATTACATAAAACTAGAGGCCCGGTGCATGAAAATTCATGCACTGGAAGGGGTGTCCCTCAGCCCGGCCTGCCCCCTCTCACAGTCTGAGAGCCCTCAGGGATGGGAGGCGACCTGGCGATCAGGGGAAGGCGACACCCCATCACACCTATGCTGCTGCCACTGCTGGCAGCGCAAGCCTCGGCCAGCCCGGTTACCTGTGCCTCGGGCAACCCTGGGTGGCTGGGCAGCAGCCATCCAAGGCTTGCCTGTGCCTCAGGCCGGCCCTGGGCAGCTGGGTGGCTGGGAGGCTGAGGGGACTGGGGGACTCCGGAGGCAGGCGCGCGGAGCCATGCGCCTGCAGCACGGGTGGGGCTGAGGGGACTGGGCAGCACCATCTTGTGGCTGTGGGTGCCGCCATCTTTGAGGGCATGGCAGTCAATTAGCATATTCCCTCCTTATTGGCTGTGGGTGCCACCATCTTTAAGGGCGTGGCAGTCAATTAGCATATTCCCTCTTTATTAGATAGGATGCTCTTTAAATGTAAAATAGGTTACTTTTCCACATAACCATTTAAAAACGTGTATATTTGAAGAAAGGAGAGCGGTATCAGGGATGTACCATTTCAGGCAGAAGTAAAAGGAGTTGCTTGTAGAGTGATTCAATAATCTCAGAGGGCCATGAAAAAGAGATGGCATAATGGAAAGAGCACCAAATTGGGAGTCAGGAACTGAACTTTTTGGTTGTATTGTTCTGGGTAATTCACATTACAGTTTCCTCATCTTAAAATGAAGACTGACAGGGAGTATTCTAATGTCCAGTACTATGACTGTGATTCAAGATGATTTCTATAGCTATTGATATTAAAGGAATAATATGGAAATGGAAGTTGAAAGGGCATCTCAGACACTGTTAAGTGCTTTAGGTAGCTTAAAGGTTGGGAATTTGAGGGTAAGAGAACCACTAAGTAGAATAATTAAGCTAAATGAACCAGACCTCCTCCTCTGTTAGATTAACTATAGGACAGAAATGGGCAAATGCATATAAATAAAAATTAGTAAATGGGAAAATATTTATTTTCATAATGATAAATTCATGTATGGAGTATGTGTGGCCAGTGGAATAACAATGTTCTTACTACTGTTTTATAAAGCACCAGAATGATGAGTAGCAACTTGAGAAAAGAAAAAAATAAAGAGCTACATGCCAAGGCCAGGGTTCAAAAAAAACCACTTAGGCAAATAAAACAATCCCTCCATGTCAGTGCTGGCCACACCTTCCACAAACCCTGTACAGGATCTCAACACTTGTGTGTTGAGGTGGCACTTAAAATTCATTAAGTCTCACATTCTCTAAGTCTTCACTGCTATTCATAATTATTTTCAAAATACCTACTTGGTGTAGAGCATAATGCCAAGAGCCACAAGAAATATAAAAAGAAATATAATGCATGTCCCTAACCACAGAGAAGTTAGTACAAGAAAATCAAGAAAATAACTAAAGATAGCACATGCCTGTATACATCCATTTGCTTTGGAATTTAAATCATATTTTCCCATAGAAACTACAACAGAAAACGGTAAGATTTCCAGGTCTCTCCTCAAACTTATTTAATGCATATTTGTTTGAGCCTCAGTAGTTTTCCTTAATTCTCAAAGTGATTCTCAACCAGTTTGAGGAGTTCATAGGAAATATTGCCATATAGCTGGAAAAAACATATGCAATATTACAATTTTATAATTAGAAAATAAAAACTATTTTTCATGATACAAAAAATTACTATTTTCAATAAATAAATTTAGAGTAAATGTTAGCTATAATTATATACACAGTACTATGTACTAAGTACTGCTCCAATCGCTTTACATATAATTTATTTACTATAATTATTTTACTCACTTTGTTATTAAAACAACCTCAAAGAGGAGGTATATCAATACCCTAAGTTTTAAGATGAATAAACAAAGGCATAGCGAGGTTAAATAATATGCTTAGTCACAGAGCTCAACAAAGCTACTTGGCCGGTGGGGAAACAAAAAAGAATCTATTTTCCGAGTAATCTCATCACCCAACATTTGTCACTGGGGCTGAAAATAAGGCTGGGAGGCATGAAGATAATCATATACTTATAGTTCCATAAGCACTTTTTTTGAGGACTACATAGACTAAAATGAAATGATTCATAATGGTATAGTCCCAAAGAATTCCATATTGTTTAAATCACAGACAGGCTTACACAAGAGCCTAGCTGCTAGGCTAGCATATATGCACATGGATGTTCACTATAACAGTGTTTGTGATGGCCAATAACTGGAAATGATCTAAATGTCCATCAGGAGAGGGCAGGCTAAATGCACTTCCATATTTCTACAAGGGAATGCTATGTAGCCTTTTTAAAAAAATGAGGTGATTTTATACTTATAGATATGGAGAAAATACCTAATATGTAATACATAGTGGCAAAAGAAAGTTGTAAAATAGCATGTGTCTTATGATTCCACTTGCGGGAGAGGAAAGAAGGGGGAAATATATATGTGCTTGAATATGATCAGAAAGTTTCTTAGGAAAAAACAAGTTACTTACAATGCGTACTTCTGGAAGGTGGGAACGGGAAAAAGAATCAGTAAAGAGATTTTTTTAAATATTATATCCTTTTACATTAAATTTCATTTTACCAAACACACATATTGTTGATTTTAAAATAGCTTATTAAAAATAGAGTATTATACAGCCTAAGCTCCACTTATATAGCAGTTCCTAATAACAGAGTGGTATGTAATGATCAATGGTGAAACATTTCCTAACTATGTTATTCCTAATAGTGGGTAACCTAAAGAAGTTCATGAATGGTTTCTTATAAACAAGAGTAAAACCAACAACATTCTTCTAATTAATTCATTAATGTAAAGTGGGGGAGGGGCCTTTAAGAGTCAAGCAGAAGAAAAAAAATTATCTCCTATAGATGATTATTTTTAGGAGAATCTGCATCCCAGAATAATGGAGGTCCTTAAAACATTTTTAAAAAGGAGATCCCCTCAGTCTGGAAGTCCTCAGAAATGCAAACTGCCTTCTTGAAAAAAATAAACACCTTTATATGAACTCCAAATTAGTTTGAGAGCATCCCAGGGAGTGGGCAAGATTTGTTTTTCATCCGTTAGAATATATGCTTTTGCATATTTTATAATAAAGTGCTATTTATCCATTAGCCACAATTATCAACTTTTCCCTATATCTAGTCCATGACGAAATCCTGCCATTTTCCAAAAGAATATTTCCTGGTTTTGACAATTCACAATCATCGGACCATCCAAATTTAATTACTTCGTGCTTCAGAAAAGACCTCCGGCCTCTCTGTACGGAGTTCTCCACTGTCGTCTTGCAGAGCTGTAGGAATCTTTAAAAGCTCAGAGAGCTTCCAACTATTTCCAAATGTGAAGGACTTAATCCAGTAATTTTAAATATCTGTCCCACTCTTAAAATGTCCTCTCCCCATAGACCAACTGGACCTCTTTAAATAAGTCAGACAAATATATTCCTCATTTGTCAAGAGGCTCAACCTCCCCTTCACACGCCTACACACCACTCGCGTTATGCAGAATAAACATCCTCCACACCAAATCAGTTTCTTTTTCCTCCAGGACTCTCTTCAGGTAACCCTTTCCTCTAACAGCCTGCCCACCTCTGATTTCTGGGATTTTAGTGTTGCTGGGATTGCAAGAATCATCCCTCTCTCCTAATCTCTCCAATAACTCCTTAGCAGGATCATTCCAAAGACTCTTGTTTGCGTTTCTCTCTCCAACATTTTTGTGATCTCCGCCCTCAAGACCTTTGATTTATTTGGGTCCTGCCTCCCCTTCCGGACACTAAGTTTGTTTAGGGCCTGAGCAGAGCAGGTTCTCTCCGACGTCAGCAGCTGGGTACCCAGGCTGGCCGAGGCGGGCGGCTCAGGGAGCGAGGCACCAGGCAGGGGAGGGGACCAAATGCCTTTCTCCGTTGCTCCCGGCGGAGAACCGTCCTGGGGAAGGGACCGACCGCGCGTACGTGCCCAAGGCCGCGCAGGACGACCGGAAGCCCTCCCGCGGGGCCAGCAGGCGTGTGGGCGAGGAGAGCTAGGCCTGGTAGGTGAAGGGAGGCGAGTGAAGGGCCGGATCTCAGACTGAATCAGGGAGAGGACGGGCGGGGAGGGGACCAGCGTGTGGCTGCTTCGGCAGCTCTGCGGGCCTGCGGCGGGGGTGGGTTACCGTTAAGAGACTCACGGAGAGGAGGAGTTGAGGAGCGTCCCCCACTCACCTGGAAGAGGCTGCCGCCTGCGGCTCCAGCTGCCCCCCTCCCAAATTTAAGCCACGTCAACTCGGGAATCCCGAATGGCAACACCTACCACCGTCGCGCCCCGCCAGGGGACTCTGCCACTCGCTGTTGGGACGGAAGATGGGATTATGACATGGACCAATCAGGGCTACCGGCACGGCGTTACCAGGGAGACCAGGCACGCCTTGTTTGTAACTAACCCGTCAACAATGGCAGAAACCAATCAACGTCAGGAAATGCTCCGCTTCCTCAAAGAAACAGCCAATGGACTCTAAAGATTCGTGGAGGGGCGGAGTCTGGCGCGAGCTAGTGTTCCGGAAGAAGATCTGGGTCCGAACCGGAAATATCGGGAGGGCGGGCGTTCGGGGAAAGATCAGGTGTTTTCTGCCGCGTTGGCCGGATTCCTCCAATTACCCCGCGGCATTGGCCGTCTGCCGTGTTGGCCGGATTCCTCCAATTACCCCGCGGCATTGGCCTGGACTGACCCAGACTACCACTGCCATCAGGGTGGTTGTATGACCTCTAAGAAGAGGGTGGGGAATGTGGGTTTTGCTTTTAAAGTAATAAAATATTAGAGCCGGAAAGAAAGTCGTCTAATATGACCTTTTCATTTTACTGGTGAAAAATGAGAACCAGATTAAAGTGACTCGCCCACAAATAGCGACTTAGTAACAGAACCTGTACTAAAACCTGGCGTCTATATAAAAGAAGATCAGAGAATAGTGAATACTAGTTAAGTGCCTCATGGGAAGTGGCGCTTAAACTGCGAGGACTCAGGTCCTGGAATGGGATTCAGTGAGGAGCTCCAGTAAAAAGGCACCGAAATCATGCCTGATCTCCTTAAGCCCCTAAGGCACTCTCTTGACAGTGAGTATTAATTTGAATTTATTGAGGCTACTGTGTGCCAGGCACTGAGCTAGTCCACTAAATGCATCTTCACCCTAATGCTCAGTAAGGTCTTTGCTGGCTACCCATCAGAAATTGCAGTCCTCTGCATTTACTGTATACTGTAGATTGTTGTTGGAGATATAGCTGTGATCAAGAGGCAAAAATTCCTGCTTTTCTGGAACTCAGTTTAGTGAGGAGAGAGAAAATGAAGATAAATAAATAATATGGTAGACAGCAAAATGCTTAGGGAAAAAAATAAGCAGAGAAGGGGTATAGTTATGCAGGGGACTGCAATTTTAGAAAAACAGACCAGGCCTGATAACTTCTGTTTCATCCTCTTGTACTCAAAACTTGGAATGTGCAGGGCTGCCCTTCCAGAGCCTGACATGAGCCAAGCTTGGAGGGTCTTCTGCAGGCTCTCCAAGAGCTTCTAGTTGAGGACAGTAAACAAAGGAATGTTGCTGAATATGAACTGCAGCTGCTCAGGGCTGAGACATCCAGCTGACGGCATCAACAGCTGAAACTACTCCCTGATGATGTATATACCTCTCAGTCTCTCAGTGTTATATTTAAATAGTCATTAAATATAATCCTTATTAATCAGGGTTCCTCTAGGGGTGAAGAGAAGTCTAAATTATGAGATTTGGATTTTGTATGAAAATATCTACATGTGTCTTGCAGAGCTCTGGCTTCTTAATTGGTTATATTCCTCTACATCAACAAAAATCCCAGAAGAATCCAGAATGTACCAAACACCCCATACTCAAAGCCTAAGAAAATATCTTTCTTCTGAAATCCCTAGGGCTCCTAGGTAATGAGTCATGGGTGTTTTCTCTGGAAGTGCAGATACCTGCTCATATTTTGGTGCTCATTTCTTGACTGGGGCCTGCCTGCAAAATACTGTAGCAGATGGGAACTTGTGTCACACCTATGCTGAGTACAGAGAGATTGCTGATCTAAATTGTTTTGGCTCTGTTCTGGTGTCACTAGGAGGCCAAGATGACATGGGGTAGATTTTAGACTATTTGTCTCCATGTAACCGTTGATACTAGTAGTCACCCTTCATACCAATTGACTCCTAGAAACAGATGTCGGAGGAGGCCTCCTACAGGAATTGGGACTTCTCCTGAATTCCCTCCTAGGAATGTTGGCACTACTGATTAGGCATTAGACCCATGAGGAGACTGAACTGGCTTTAGAAAAACTAAGACCAGGCCTGACGACTTTGTTTCATCCTCTTATACTCCTTAAAACTTACAATGTACAGCAGCCCTTGATGTGTATTTTCGTGCCCAGCTCCAGGCTTCTGGTCTCCACAGGTCTCTGTATATAGTCTCTCTTTGAGGATGGGAGAAATTGAAATTCAGGGATCTATTCTGTCTGCAGTATCAGCTTGCCTTCTGCTGGGATAAGCTTTGGGATGGGGAGGGTAGGTGTTAGGTTGGATCTTAGGAGGGCTGTGTAGAATGAGCAGATGTCCTTGTTTCAGTCTTCTCAGAAGCATTAGAGATGCCTGAGAGGTGCAGAAACTTGCTGTTTTCTGCTCCTACTTTGATATTAAGAACCTATAGCCTTTCTTTCAGTTCTGGCTAAGCATCCTCAAGCAGCAGCAGTTTGCACAAAAGTGGAAAGGGCTAAGCAGGAACCCTGGCACATTGAAGAGCTATAGAAGCTAGGTATCCTTGCCTAGGAGATGACAAGGGTTGTCTCCCAGCCATAGATCATTGTTAAAACTTGCACTGTATCTTCTGAGGCTAGAAATACTAGAGTTGTTTGACTCAAAGGCCTGGAATAGGCTCTTCTCCAGAATTGACTGAGGCCTCTTTTAACGTCGTCTTTCCCACAGGATCAGCAGGCTCTGGGTACTACCTGGAGCATGTGGAGCCAGACAGAAAACCTTGGAAGCCATCGTAAGCAAAGGGTAGGGAATGGCTCAACAAATGGGTTGTTTTCCATAGGGGATGAAGCCACAGTGTTTTGTAGAGAAGCAGTAATCATGCTAGAATAACTCAGGTACTACCTCTATATGAATCATTATTGAGCGTTTATAGTGTTCTACAGACCCGATGCATGAAATTCATGCAAGAGTAAGCCTTCCTTCCCCCGGCTGCGGGCACTGGCTTCTCTCTGGCACTGGGGACCCAGGCTTCGCTTGCAGCCCCGGCTTCATCCGTAAGGTCATCCGGTCTAATCAGCATGTTATGCTTTTATTATTATAGATGAGGAAGTCATATGGGGAGCAACTGTGACTTTCTCCTTCTAAGGCACCCAAAGGCAAGGGCATGAGGAATCTGAAACCAAAGAAAACTTTAAAGCTCTTATTCACAAATACTTATAAGCACAGACTATGTGCCAGGCTCTGGTGTGGCTAATTTTTTGTTTAGGAGCTAAGAACAAATCCCAAGCCTCTAAGTAAGCTTTGTAATGGGGACTTCTCTAGCTCATCAATTTGAAGAATGTTCTTATGTACCTTTGGAGATGTGGCAGGCCCCTCTTTTGGAGAACTCCCAAGTACTATAAATGTTCCTCAGGATACAGCTATATTTAATATGTTAATATACTAACACAGTGAGAACACTAGAACTCAAGTTATATGTCAAACTGACATCTCTGATATACTTCATAGGAACTTTCAAGGACTATATCACTAAGGCCTACCCTCATTAATATTCCTAGCAAAAAAGTGTCACCAAGATTAACGTCACCCAACCATTGCTGATATAACTAATAAATTTGAAGATTTGCATATAAAGCACATACTGTGAGAAAATCTATGGACTTCCTAATTGTCTTAAATTGTCCTAGGTGTGTCCTGCACAATAAACCCCCTTTGATTTTTATCAGAAATTGTTATCATATCTTCAGTTACTACTTGAGTACTAAGCATGCTATTTAGGAAGGTGTGTTTAACCTAGAGTTAACACCAAGTTATTTATGGATTTTGTATAACCAGAAGCAGTTAGCAGCCTTCCTTCTGATTCTTGAAGTAAATGCAATCCTACCTTTTGTCTCCTGACTTATTCCTCTCAGCCCTCAAGATTATCAACCTTCTCATTCACTTTTCTTACACACATTTTAATTAGGCTGACAGGCACAAGAAATACAGACTGATTAATATGAATGATTTAGCTGCATAATTTATAACCCAGTAATAAAATACCTTATAGGAGTTCTGTACAGACACAGGTGTTGAGTCTACTCCCTGGAATAGTCTTTTCCATTAAGCTATGACTTCCTTTTTAAGCCTATGTAATGCTAAGGGCTGCACATTCTAGAGAAGGCCATCTTAGGACTTTGCCTTATCTCTCTTGTCTTCTCTCTGTCTTATGGGAACTCCATGAAGTCAATGTAGTCAATCCATATTCATTTTTTTATTAATCTTTCTATGCTGCTTATTATTCTTGTGACCATTACATGAAAATACAGAGCACTAAAATTGCTTGGATCTCTTAATAGTAGGGCAAGCCCACTTTTCCATGTGTGCTAGACAAATCCACACTCAACAAATAGTTACTCAGTACTTCTTCATGGTAAACTGGTTGAATAGATATATTTTTTTCATTCCCTCTGCCTAGAACAATCCTACTTCTCCCTCAAATAGTCAGTTTATTCTTCAGTTCACTTCCTTGGGAGGCTTTGTCTGTCCAAGTCCCAGACTAAGTTAGTGACTCTCATGTCCACATCACTCCCTGAAAAATAACAGTAGCAACACTGTAAATCTTCCTCTTGTTAATAGTTATCTTTCACTGGAACCGAAGCGCCATTAGCAGAGACTATCTTCTACATCTAGCACAGTATCTTTTACATTATAGACACTTGGTCAAATATTGATAAGTAAGTCATTTAGCAATTATTAAGTGTATATAATGCACCATCCCAGTGCTCATGAGGGCTTCCATAAGGCAAATGGGCCATTTTCATGCAACCAATTAAATATCTACATAAATCCCAAGTATGAAGAGAGTGAGGAAATGATTAACTGAAATGAGTAAGTGGTTCATTTTAGAGATATATAGACCTGGATTTAAACTTGGGCAAGTTAGTCAATGTCTCCTATGTTGTTTTCACATTTGCAAAATAGAAATTAGGGTTGTTGTAAGGATTAAATAAAATAATGACCATAAAATAATTAGCAGAGATGAGCACTTATCACACAATAAATGTTAACTATTACTTAGTAGCAGTAGTAGTAGGAAGTATCATTAGGTTCCTGGAGTAAGGTGGGATGACTTGATGAAGGGTCTATGAATACCATTTCCTTAAATTCTCAACTAGACTAGGGTAAGGAACCAATTGTTAAAGATTAATGCTGAAATTATCATTTTAGATCAGCAGTTCTTAAACTTTTATAAAAAAGACAAGAGATAACAAGTGTTGATGAGGAGGTGGAGAAAAGGGGACCCTTGTACACTGTTGGTGGGAATGTAAGTTGGCACAGCCATTATGGAAAACAATATGGAGCTCCTCAAAAAATTAAAAATCAAATTACCATATGACCCGGCAATTTCTCCTTCTGGGTATATATCTGAAGAACATGAAATATATAATAGAATATTATTCAGCCATAAGAAAGAAGCAAATTATGCCATTTGTGACCATGTGGATGAACCTGGAGGACATCCTGCTGAGTGAAATAAGCCAGACAGAAAACCACTGTATAATCTCACTCATATGTGGAATCTAAAAAAAAAAAGTCAAATTCATAGAAACAGGGAGTAGAATGGTAATGGTGGTTACCAGGGGCTGGGAGGTGGAAGAAATTGGGAGATGCTGGTTAAAGAGCACAAACTTTCAGTTATAAGATTAACTTCTGGGGATTTAATATAGTATACAGCATGGTGACAATAGTTAATAATACCATATTATATATTTGAAATTTGGTAAGAGTAGATCCTACGCATTCTCACCACACACACGTGTCTCGTAACTATATGAGATGATAGATGTATTAATTAACCAAATTGTGCTAATCATTTCACAGTGCATACATATATGAAACAATCATATTAGATACTTTAAATATATACAGTTTTATCAATTATACCTCAATAGATCTGGGGTGGGCCTTCAAAATTTAATCACTAAAATTCAGTCCAGCAATCATGCATTTAGATTCCCTTTTGCCATGATATGAAATTGACCTCAATAGATATGGATATTACTGAAATGAAGAACATGATGGCTTTTCTACAGAATTTGTATTAACTACAGAATTTCCTACTTCTATTTTTAGGCACTCTATAGGGTCCTAAATGTTTAAAAAAAAAAAAAAAGCCTTGGCTGGTGTGACTCAGTTGAGCAGGTTCCCATGTACAGAGACGCTGCTGGCTCAATTCCTAGTCAGGGTACATGCCCGGGTTGTAGGCTTGATCCCCAGTATGGGGAGTGCAGGAGGCAGCCAATTGATGTTTCTCTCTGTCTCTCTCCCTCTCTAAAATTAATTTAAAAATGTTTAGAATTTGTATTTCTCATACTTGTATGTATATTTCATATATTATTTGTATTTAAAAGTACATATAAATACTTTCTTCTATATAGTGAGTTCTGATGTGAGCAAGTAATCCAACAAAATTAAATTCTGACTAATTGTTGATTAAAGAATTGTTGATAAAGTCACTTTTTCATGTGTCTTAGATTTTTTCACTCATATCTGAGTAATACAGAACTATCTTTTTACTTAATATAGTAAACATAACAGCATTATCAGTCAGAAAGTATGACAGCATTGTCAAAATTAAAAGTAAAGATTGTAGTATTTCAGTGCGGGAGGACTGAGTTAATCTAGTCAGTTTAGCTGGGTTTGGTTTTCTTTTTATCTTCAATGCACCAGCTTCAAGGAGGACTGAGTTAAACTAGTCAGTTTAGCTATATAGAAGAAAGTTTGGTTTTCTTTTTATCTTCAATGCACCAGCTTCAAGTTTTTTTTAGCTGCTGATACCTTGTGCTTAGAGTGGGGTCTTGAAAGCTGTTCTCAGTGTTCCTGCTCCACCCTCTACTTTTTAGTCATCCCTGTATGCTTTTACTACAGAGGGGTTCTCTCTCCATGTACCTTTTCCCTATCCTAGCAGTAAACGATTGCTTATTACTTGGTGCTACGCTAGTCTTTGAGACATGGGTGGTCTGTTGTCCTGATCCAGCCTAAATTTTAGGCCAGGTCTCTTCTTCCTGGGGTTGGGGTGGGGATTCCTCAGGGTTTCTACCATTTCTACCCCATGGCAAATTGCTGTGGCTGGTCTTTAGCAGGAAAGTTTCCTCCCCAGCATTAGCAGACCTCTGGTTTCTATTGGTGTAGGATTTCTGAGCCCAAGATGATTTCCTGCCCCGCCCAGGAGTGGAGGGTTTTGTTTCTATCCCTGGATTTCTACTTGTGTCTGGGTCTAGAGTTTCCTGTCCTGCCCCCAGAGACAGATTTTATTTCTATTCCTTCCTTATGTGCAATGGAATTTTATCTGAGCCTTGGAGGTTAGAGGGCTTGCTGCCCCTGCGATTGCAGCTCTAAGGCAAGGGTTTGGCAAAGTGGGTGATGGTTTGGGCATGTCAACCAACCAGTAAGTAGCAGCCTATTACTTCATGTTTGCCTGCACCAATAAGGGCATCTCTGCAGGCCTCCTACCTGCTCCCAAAGGTTCTTGTATTTAGTAGAGGTCTAAATTCCCCTTCTGTCTGAAACTCCTGATATTCTGACATGCTACCCCACACTTGGCCTTTAAGAATTTGCTAGAATTTTAGTTACTATAATTTCCTTTTTTAAAAAAATATATTTTATTGATTTTTTTTTACAGAGAGGAAGGGAGAGAGATAGAGAGTTAGAAACATCGATGAGAGAAACATCGATCAGCCGCCTCCTGCACATCTCCCATTGGGGATGTGCCCGCAACCCAGGTACATGCCCATGACTGGAATCGAACCTGGGACTCTTCAGTCCACAGGCCAAGGCTCTATCCACTGAGCCAAACCGGTTTTGGCTAGTTACTATAATTTCTTATCCTGTTATCTTTGTCTCCAATGCTCTACTAACTATGAAAGAGTTCATTTCACAGATACTGAGCCCTATCTCAATTTACTTAGTTTTCTTGAGGCTTTAACTGATAGACTAAAAAAAAAGTTATTTTTGTAGATTACCTGGCATTTCTTTTAAGGTAGGAACAACATTCTCATGTAGCTTTCTACATTCTAAGTGAAACCAGAACTCTCATTTGCTTATTCACAGATGAATTTTTATACATTTATTTTCCAATTATTAATAAAAATTATTTTAGGATTTTGACTAGAATTTTACTAAACTCAACTTTGGGAATGGACATTATGCTATTTGGTCTTCCCATCCCGAAATACTGGTATTACCACTCATTTATACAAAACACACACTCCAGGTTCCTTATATGGAGTCCATGATATGCTAATTGATTTTAACTTAAATTCTGTATTGTTAACAAACATAAATAGTGGTGGCTTTTGCTATTAAAACACAAAGATAAATAGGAATTATCAGAAATTATTAGGTTGGAACCAAATAATCATATAGGTACCTAGGAACATAACAGAAATTAAGCATTATATTTAGCTCTGAGATTCCTAGGAGACAAGACAAATAAGGAAATGGTGGGCTTTATATTTCTTATAGAAAGAATGCAGTTTTTATATGGAGACATTTTTTCTTGCATTGAATCCTAGGATTTTTTAAATGTAGTTCCTTCTAGAAATAACAAGATAGAAATTGAGTTCAAATAATATTTTGTAGAAAATAGTTAAATGTTTATCAGTTGATCTTTTCCTTACTTTAATAAAGGCCAAGAGTACACTTTCTATATTAATAGAATAGGAATTTTAATAATAAATGTGAAAAGTTAAAGTAATCCTGACAAGTTTTTCAGAACTGTTGAAGATATTTATTTTGAAAACAACTTTAGTTGAAAAACAGCAGAAACGAAAAGAGAAATATCACATTTTATAAAAGCAGTAGAATGACATGCTGAGTTTAGTTCCACAATAAAATCCACACCAATTTGTGTGTGTGGCCAGGGATGGAGGTGTGGGGAAAAAAAAGAAAACAACTGAGATAGAGGTAGAAGGTAACTCTTTGCTTAGAACCTCTGAAAAACCATAAGTTTTGTCAAAGCATGCCAGAGGCGACCAATATAATCTCCTGAAATGTAGGATTTACATCATTTCTCAGGGTAACTCGTTAAGGCGGTTTGGTTCCACCAATGAATAAAGTTCCTAATTCTATACTAAGCTCATCCTTTGGGACATCAATCTCATCTCCTGCTTCTTCCCCGAGCTTTTTCCACCAGGGTGCTTGTATATGCTTCAGAGTGGTGAGATGGGCCTGCTTGGCTTTGGCCGCCACAGGTCTGGATCTACTTAGGAAGAGCTCAGGTTCTTTCCCTTCTGCCTCCTTCAGACTTGGTGCCTCTGTAGTAAATAGAAAATAAACAGGTAAGTGGAAGAGTTCTGTACAAACAAGGAGGAACTTGGGAACTAGAGTCAAAATTCTGCAGTAACAGGCAGGGACAGGGTTCCAACTCTGAATCTATCATCATTGCTAAGTCTAGATGGCATGTAACTATTCACAAGTTGTAGTTGTGGTGTGGCTGGCAGGAACTGCACCCACTCCCTCATTCTGTGTTTAAAAGAATCAAATAAGATGCAGATTTATTTATAAGAAGGGATATTTAAAATAATAGCAGAACTCCATCCTACAGATGAGAGTCTCAGTTATAGCCACTTATTCATTCAAAAATACAAAACTTTCAAGTAATGTCATTAAATAGAGGACCCCAGCCCCCTCTGCTCCACATATACTTCAAGTGTTTTAGAGGCTGACTGAAACACTATGGCTTCACGGATGGGATAGCTCATTAAATGCACCAGTGATGATTAGATGAATTCAATTTTGTGAAAGCCCTTCATTAAAAATTATAAAATGGCACTGTAACCACTGCTATCATCTACTTCTAAAATATGATTAACAGCTTTTGAGACTACATAATAGAATCTGGCTAGTGGGTCTTAGTAACTTTTTTTTTAAAATTGATTTCAGAGAGGAAGGGAGAGGGAGAAAAATCAATGATGAGAGAGAATCATTGATTAGCTGCCTCCTGTACAGCCCACCCTTCCTCCCCCCCTCCCCCCGGGATCGAGCCTGCAACCTGGGCATGTGCCCTGGCCGTAATTAAGCCTGTGACCCTTCAGTCCACAGGCCGATGCTTTATCTACTGAGTCAAACCAGCTATGGCTGGTCTTAGTATCTTTAAAGTGAATAACTTTGTCTGAGTTGATGCACATGAATGATAGAAAGGCTGGAGGAAGTAGTCAAGAAGGAGGTTATGGGATCCGCATCATTTGGAAACACTGGGTGTTGGTATGACCTAGAAGTAGAAATTTCTAAGGATAGGAGATGGACTAAAAGACCACTAAATGGTGTTTTCCTTCTGAAGATTTTTAATATCACAAAATCTTGTAAAGGTTCCTTTTAGAAAATAAAAATGGAATGAGCACATACTCATTAACTGCTCAATGTTGGTACTGATCTGCGCCTTCAGAGCATCTCTGTGCTGTTGGGCTCTATCTTCTAGGGCTCTGCCCATGAAGTAGTGTTGTAGTCGTTCTTGTGCTTGGGAATGGAGCTCTCTGCTGGCCACATCTGACATCTGAGAGCTCTTGAAACAGAGGACATAAAAAATTGTCACAGGAAGGACATATGTACCAAAGTATGTTTCCCTCAACCACTTAGCAGAGGTTCCAGAATGCTTAATTGTCTCTAATCTTATCAGTTGATTGTTATGACTGATGTCTACCTTCTACTCTTGTGCAAGCATTTAAATAGACTCTTAAAAGCAGCTTCAGATGAAAATACAGGTGGGGAAGTTTCTTTTTGGTATGCTCCTATGCCTCACTTCCTCACCCAGTGTGGTATTCTGGGAGAAGAGAGAAGACCTAGAAATTATAGTAAAAATTATAAATGGTTTGGTGAAGACATCGCCTGGAAGAGAAGTAACAAGGCCAACCCTTCTGTTCTAGACCCCACCTGATAAGACTATCTTGTTATATATTACGATTCCTAAACTTATCTAAGCCATCTTATAACTGCTTCTGATTTTATAGAACAAGGGACAAAATCAGCTAAAGGATCATGTTCTTTTGGCCAGTCAGCTACTTTAAAGGCTAATTAGTTTGGAGAAGAATGAAATTTAACTTTAAAGCTGCTAAAGCTTCCAACACCACAAAAATTCCAATTCCTGCATCTTGGATACAGCTCTGTTCCAGCTAACATCTCACTTTTCAACCATGGAATTTTAAACAGGTGCACTACAAAATGGCTAAAGCAGAACTTTAAAAAAATAATAATTTTATTGATTTTAGGGAGGAAAGGAAAGGGAGAGAGAGATAGAAACATCAATGATGAGAAAGAATCATTGATCCGCTGCCTCCCGCACACCCTCCACTGGGGATCAAGCCCAAAACCGAGGCATGTGCCCTTGCCCGGAATTGAACCGGAGACCCTTAAGTCCGCAGGGCGATGCTCTATCCACTAAGCCAAACCAGCCAGGGCTTATTTTTTAAACAGGAGTATGCATCAGAATCACACATAGTGCATTAAAAAAAAAAAGAACATTAAAGATCTAAATGTAAGAGCTAAAACTATTAAACTCAAAGAAAAAAATGGAGGAAAAACTTCATAACATTGGATTTTGCAATGATTTCTTGGATATGAAACTGAAGGTACAGACTACAAAAGAAAACATAGACAAACTAGTCTTCATCAAAATTAAAACTTTTTTGCAACCAAAGTTTTCTACGATCCATAAATTAAAAAGGAAGCCCAATGAATGGGAGAAAATATTTGCAAATCATGTGCCTGATAAGGGATTAATATCCAAAATATATAGAGAACTCCTAAAACTCAACAACAACAAAACAACCTACTATTAACATAGACAAAGAACCTGAATAGACATTTCTCCAAAAAGATAAAAAAAGCAAAGTCTCCTCCTATATTACTGACTACACATCTCTGGTCCATAAAATTATAGAGAAGACTCTAAATCCATTAACTCTATGGTAAAGCAACTGCTTTGCCTTATACCAGTGGTCGGCAAACCGTGGCTCGCAAGCCACATACGGCTCTTTGGCCCCGTGGCATGGGCCACGAAGTTTCAATCACACTGTACGTGTGTGCCCGCACGTGGTATTTTGTGGAAGAGCCACACTCAAGGGGCCAGTTTGCCAACCACTGCCTTATACAATCAATATATGTACATATCCGTCTGAGACACTGCTTTGTTGGCAAATATCATGTACTAAAATAATGAAACACTGGTATGGATAGAAGACTACATACTGGATGTCTTCTGACATAGTCATCAACATGTTGCTTCAGTTCAACTCTACGTGCATCAGTGAGTTCTCTGAGTCCTTGCCAAGGAGCAAATAGTTTCTTTTTTGTACGGCGTTTTGCTAGGAATTTAAGAGTCTGGGGAAAAAAAAAAAAAGATTTATAATTTTTCTTCCCTAATAGAACTAATTTCTTCCTACCAACAAAATATGGAAGTAACAATACTGCAATAGTTGTTAACTCTGAGTGTGTATGAGGAGAGGGATGGGGCTGTGACAGGGATGAGAGAAAATAATTACTTTTTAATTATATTCTTCTGTAGTATTTTAATATTTTACAAGGATATATTCATGTATTATTTGTGCATAAGCAATAAAGAGGAAAAACAGGAAATAAGCACTGAGTTCTAGTTTCAATTCTAGTCCCTTATCTCTATAGGACAGAAACAGTGACCCTAATTCTACTTAGCCTATAGGATTGTAAAGATCCAAGAGATAATCTGTAAGTTAAAGCTTTGTAAATGAATGTTCTTCCTCATTTCCTTTAGAATGGAATTCTGGTAAAACAGAAAATCTTGTTAAAAGGCAAGATTTGGAGACAAATTTGAAATTATTCTGCCCAATTTTTTTCACTATTCTCCCTTCTTTGCAGTTTTTTTTTCCCCATTGAAGTTCACATGGTTTAAGGCAATGATTTTCATCTCATGACACACATAAACGAATTGCTAAAATTCCGCAACACACCAGATAGCTATTGTGTTGGCTGTTGTCATTTTTTTATTTGACAATCTAAGGAAAAGAGGTCAGTGCTCCTGTCTAAATAGACAGGTAGTGCATATTTTAAAATTCCTGCACTGATATCCATGGGTTAATCCTTAGATGATCTTATTTAGCAGAGCTATCAGGTGTGGGTGTAATTCAGTGGTGGTGAAGGACTATTTGATGCAGATAGAGCCTAAGATTAAGAGCCCGAGGAAGGAGATGGCAGAGACCTCTTCCTATTTTCCCAGCACTTTATTATTTTTTTAATGGCTTTAAAAAATCTTTGTAAAAGGTTATTCAGAGAATTCAGCAGAATTTTCAAAACCTATTACTGTGAAAATAACAAATTGACCTAACATTCAACTATAAGGGATTGTAAAATGCTATAGGACCTGAATCTATACTAATAAAAGGGTAATATGCTAGTCTGGACATCTTCCAGACATCCTTCCAGACAAAGCCACGGTGGTGGGGCCGAGGCAGAGGTGGTTAGGGGCAATCAGGCCGGTAGGGGAGAGCAGTTAGGAGGATCAGGCTGGCAGGGGAAAGCAGTTAGGCAGGTAGGGGGATCAGGCCATCAGGGGAGAGCAGTTGGGATCGGGCTAGCAGGGGAGAGCAGTTAGGGGCATCAGGCAGGTGAGCGGTTAGGAGCCAGTGGTCCCGGATTGTGAGAGGGATCCCGGATTGGAAAGGGTGCAAGCCAGGCTGAGGGGACCCCCCTCACATACCTCCCCCGTGCACCGGGCCTCTAGTACTAATACTAGTATAAAAGTTAACCAGGTATTAGGAAAACTGGTAATTAAATGAAATACTCTTGTGCAGTGTTTTTCCAAGACATTCATATATAATCAACTTTACATAGGACTTTCTCAATTTTTAGCTACCTAAGAAACAATGATTCTGCTTTTGTCAGGTAAGGGAAGATTAGGAAGTAAACAACAGTTCTAGCCTTTCTCTGGGAAGTTATATATATTACTATGTTCCAGATAAACCACAAGAAAATGATAATTTAAGAGCACCTTTCTGTAACTCAAAAATTATAATGATCAAATTATATTTAATACATTATCTGTGCATTAAAAACATCAAATATGACATACTGCACTTGCATAGAACTTTGAAATTTACAAAACTTTCCCATAAATTAGGTCATCTGACTCAAATAAAACCTGAATGAAAATGGTAGGGTAGACATCCTTTTAAACATCAGACACGTGCTGAGAGCTGACTACAATAAATTAACACTTAGGTCCTTATCCTTGAGATGTTCATAACTCAAGTAAGAAAGAAAAAATTTAACAAATAAACATTGCTGTATGGTAAATGTGTATAAAGATCTATGAAAGTACTAAGGACTGAATTAGTTGGTAAGTTTTAAGTAGGTTCTTATTTTATAGAAGAGAAACTAAGGCTCCGAAAGCTAAATGAGTAGACCAAGATTTACAGCAGGTAAATAGCAAAGTCACATTTGAATTCATGTTTTTCCTCCTAATCTAGTACTTTTACTACATCAGACTCACTGCTCTCTGAAGTGTGACAGCTGCTTTATACTCCACGAGAGATGGCTTCTGTTGGTGAAAATTTTTCCTTTCCCTGTACCCTCTCCAATGTTTCTGGATAATTAATGCTGATTTCTCTTCTATTTCCCGATTATGTTTTTCCACCTGACCTAAAAGGAGGACAGACACTATTACAACCTACTCATTTCTATGCTTTCTCACTCAAATTCTGGAACCAGGACAATGATAATAACAGAAATCCTGCAGTTTTGTTTTTTTTTAATACTGTCTACTTATTTTCCCAATTCCATTATTTTATATGATTCTAAAATTTCAGAAAGAGCTTTAAAAGGTTTCTCAGATTTCAGATTATACAACTTCTTTAGAGAAGACTCATATAATGTTTTGTGTCACAGAAAAAAGGGCTGAAAAATCCAATAGCAAGAACATTTAGAAAAAAGAATCACAAGCACATGGTAAGAAAGTCATTTAGTACCACCAGAGGGAAAGGGCAAAACATATGTATGTATTATCCACTCTGTGTGCTTCTAACTTTCTCTCCAGTCACCCACTCAATTCTACTGATTACTTTCTTTTTACTTTATCAGCGTTAGTCAGCATATAGCCCAGGGTTCACAGTAGCTAACTGATAGAACAAGGCAATAGAAGGTAATAATAAAAAGGGAAGTATTTGAGAGATAGTTTCAAAAAAAAATATTTGATAGGATTTAATGACCAACCAAATGTGGTGGTAAGAGAGGGAAAGAACTCTAGGATGTCTCACAGATCAGAAACTGAGTAGACTGTTGGTTCAATAACCTGAGATTAGGAATACACAGAGAGGAAATTAGAGGGGAGAGATAAGGACTAGATTTTGGGATGTTTGTAGATAGCTAAGTAAAGCTATCCCACAGGCAGCTGGCTACATAGCTATGTTGTCCAAAATAGTTGAAACTAGCCACAATGGCTACTTAAATTTAAATAAAGTAAAATTAATAATTCAGGTCATCAAGTACACTAGCCACATTTCAAGTACTTAATAGTCACCTCTAGCCAGTGGCTAAGTATTGGACAGTGCATATACAGAAAATTTCATTTTGTAGAAAGTTCTGCTGGACCAAAGCTTAGGAGAGTGGGTAAGGATGGAGAAAAGATTTCAGAGTACTCAGCACTTAATAGTTGGAGCTACAGTTATGAGATACCTTAGGAAGAGCAACATGAGAATAATGGGGTGGAGTTGGAATACCAAGAAACATCTATATTTATGGAAAGGAAGAGATAAAAAACTAGTGAAGGATACTCGAAATGAGTAGTAGGAAGGGAAGAGGAAGAACAAAAAAAGCATCTTGAAACCAGTCAGATTTCTCAGAATACATTTTAATATTACTTTCAACAAACAACAAGTGTTGGCGAGGATGTGGAGAAAAGGGAACCCTTGTGCACTGTGGTGGGAATGCAAGTTGGTGCAGCCACTGTGGAAAGCATTATGGAGTTAACTAAAAAAAATTAAAAATGGAACTGCCTTATGACCCAGCAATTCCATTTCTAGGAATTTATCCAAAGAAATCTGAAACACTAATTCAAAAGAATATATGTATGTTCATTGCAGCATTATTTACAACTAGAGGCCTGGTGCATAAATTCTTGCACGGGCCAGCCGGGGGGAGGGGCTGCTGGCGGTTGGCTGGCTGGCCCTGCCCCCTGGTCAAACTCCCGGTTGAGGGGACAATTTGCATATTAGCCTTTCATTATATAGGATAGCCAAGTATGAAAACAATCTAAGTGTCTATCCATGGTTGTGGTAGGTTCTCCAGCTGGGGAGGGGCCGTGGGAGGGCTCCAGGGCATGTCCAGCCCATCTTGCTACGTCCCGATCGGCCAGACCCCAGCAGTAAGCTAACCTACCAGTCAGATCACCTGCCCCATGGTGGTCAGTGCACATCATAGCAACTGGTCCACCGGTCGACTGTCTGCCCACGTCATAGTGAGTGGTTCAGCAGCTTTAGCATATCATTAGCATGTTACGCTTTGATTGGTTGAACGGACGACCAGATGACTGGACACTTAGCATATTAGGCTTTTATTATATAGCACAGTCAAGATTTGGAAGCGGCTCAAGTGTCCATTAGCAGGTAAGGGGTTAAAAAAACTGTGGTACATTTACACAATGGAATACTACCCTGCAGTAAAAAGGAAGAAAATTTTACCCTTTGCAACAGCATGGATGGACCTGGAGAACACTATGCTAAGTGAAATAAGCCAGTAAGGAAAAGATAAATACCATATGATTTTACTCAAGTGTAGAATTTAATGAATAAACTGAACTACCAAGCAAAACAGAAACAGACTCATAGATAGAGAGCAGGCAGATAGCTCTGGTGGAAGAGTGTGGTGGTAGTTGGAGGGTGGAAGGATTGAACAAAAAAGAAAACAAAAGAGAGAGAGAGAACTCATGGACATAAACAACAGTGTGTAGATTTTTGGGGGATAGGAGGAAGGGGAGTGGAAGAGGACATTGAGGGGATAAATGGTGATGGAGAAAATTAAATTAAAAAAAATTCAGGTTAGTGTATTAAAGGTGGCAAGAAGGTGTCAGAAAATTTGTATTGAGGCATGAGTAAAGTTCTGGTGGTAGAATGGTCATATTCTAACTCCTTACTTCAATTCACTGACAGCTATCTTTAAGAATATGTTTACCTATTTCACTAATTTATCTGAACGGTAAGAATAAAAAAAATTAGTGGAGAGGTAGCTCATCATTAACTAAGAGGCCTTAATCAGAAAAATAGTAACTTTTCTTTTGAGTCAAGAGATTTAATAAGATTTATACGAAAATGGAGAAACAAAGAAAAGGTCCAAATTTTAAAAAAGAAATCATCAGGTAACTAGGAAATCTGGTTTATTAAATGATATCCTAAACATTCTTACATTTATAAAATTGATACTGCCACCCACCTGGATGAACAATTTCAAGCATATTCAGCCGTACTTCTCGGGAAAGTCTCATGGCTCTCTGCTTTTCAAGTTGCAGTTGTAATCTGTTGTCCTCTTCTTCCTTCTGCCTTTTTAGTTTTAGTAATATCTTTGCTCGTTTGGATCTGTGATGGAAACATTAAATACCATATGTACAATTTTCATAAATCATATGTCCACTCAGAAGTATATGAAAAAATGCTTAAACTCATTAGTAATCATATAAATATTGTTAAAAAATTTTTAAAACATAATTCCTAGTGTTAGAGAATGATGAAATAAATTTTCATGTGCTGCTGCTATACAACCTTTTGGAGAAATATTTAAAATACATGTCGCCCTGGCTGGGTAGCTCAGTTGCTTGGAGCATCATCCCAATGTGCCAAGGTCTCTGGTCAGTGCACATACAAGAAACAACCAACGAATGAATAAGTAAGTGGAACAACAGTCAATGTGTGTCTCTCCCCCCCTTCTTTTCTCTAAAATCAATAAAAAGAAAAGAATATATCAAAAGCCTTAAAAATATTAACCAATTAATTACATGTCTAATAATTTTCTTAAGGAAAAATGTGTTATATATTATTCTCCATAGCATTACAACAGTAACAAGTTGAAAACAAAAATACGCTCACAATAGTGAGTTGGATAAATAAATACTGGTTCATTCAATGGATGGGTACTATAAAAAAATAAAAATTTCAAAGAATATTCAGTAACATGGAAAGACACCAACAATCTAAGTCAAGTGAAAATAAAATCAGGATAGAGAAGAGATCCAAATTGTTTTATGTGTGTGTGTGTGTGTATTTACTTATATAGAAAAACAAATGATTAAAAACAAAACTTTCAACACATGCATGGTGTGATTATGGATGACTTTAATTTTCTTTAGATGTTTACATATTTCTCAATTATTAATATTATTTTTGTAATATGTGGCCACAAAATTTTATTTAATTAGGATTTTTGTATTATCTGCTTTTACTCAACAAAATTTCTCCTTAGCCATTTTTAGCCAGTTTTGAATGCTTCCTAAATTACTATGTAAGGAGAACACATGTGTCAGTCTCTAGTAAACATACTATACTCAAAATTCCTTCAGATAACCATAGAGAAAGAAACCAAAAAGGAAGATGGCGGCATAGGTAAACACCGGAGATTGCTGCCTCGCACAACCACTTCAAAAATACAACTAAAAGACATAACGGACATCACCCAGAACCACAGGAAGGCTGGCTGAGTGGAATTTCTACAACTAGAAGGAAAGAGAAAAGCATACCGAGACTCAGAGGAGGTGCGGTGCTGAAGTAAATACAAAGGTGCGGAGGTGCATGCGGAGAGGGCTGG